>NW_027397063.1:87342001-87555974 GCF_003265705.2 Callorhinus ursinus | reverse complement strand
ACACACACACACACACACACACACACACACACACACACACACACTGGGGATGTTATCAGCCTATTTACTTGTGTTACCAAGGTTTAATTGCCTTCTATTATTAATAAATGTCTAGTAGTCATCAGGATAATGGCATGAAGAGGTCTTCTAGTTTAAATCCCAAAATCATCTAATGTAAACTAAGATGATATAATTTTCAGTTATTTTTAAACTGAATTTCACCTTGAAATGGTTGTACTTAGCCTGTAGCACTGCACAAGAAAAGGACAGTAAAAACCCATTCAACTGGATCTCTCTTGTCAGATTCTTTAATTATATGACCTTATTGTGTTTCCTCTGTGCTTTCTTTGGAGAGACTGTATAAGCAAACTATGACCATTTCTCATACTTCAAATTAAAAAAAAAAAAACAAGAGAGAAGGAAACGTCTGGATTATTTTATTACCACTGTGTAACCGTCACTGGAGTTTGGAGTAACAAGACAATAGTCACTGATGAAAGATTCAGCCATGTCCACTATCTAGTTTCCTGATTTCATTTTGGCAGAAAATCACCCAGCATATTTTAATGAAGACAAATGAACCAAAAACTCAACTAAACTTTCACCCTCTGTTTATCCCGATATATTATTCCATTTTCTCCCAATTTTTTCTCCCTGATTGTTGGCCAAAACTCCAGTTATCGATCATGGGATATACCTGCCTCAGGGAATAATAAATTTCGCATAATTTGCTGTTGTTCTTCTAATGTTTGTTAATTTGTTTAAGTGGCAAGACACACATTGGGAATTTCAAAAAACAATATCCAAACTATTAATGAATTGCTCAAGTGGGAAAAATATGAGAAACATACATTTTTTTGGCTTTTGCACATTATTAAGACCAAATTCTTGATTTGCTCTTTAGTTGCAGATGGAGGAATAATTTTCTCTTTGATAATAGGGCACAGTTGTTTTATTTTTTTAATGCCACAGTAGTGTTATTTTTGGAATATGATGTAGTGGCTATGCTTTTCTACTGTATCAGCTTAATTAATACATAAAAAATAAAAGATATTTCTATGTTGTACTTTATGAAGGCAACCTCATATACAAGAGACATGTGGTTTCTTACAAGCAAAATTGCTATGGAGGCATAATAATTGTGCAATAAAATATAGAAGGTCATCTCTTAAGATTCTTGGAGTCTGAAAAATGATCTACCAAGAGTAAAAAGAGGCCAGAAATAAAAACAGATATGATTTCTAGTTTTACTTAACATGAAAAAGCAATATTTAGAAATTATTTTAAAATTGGCTTAAAATAATGTACAGCACCAATTACAGAAAGAGAAACTTGTAACTATTACTGAAGAGATATGGAAAACTGTAAGAAAAACAATGAATAATAAACCAGAGAATTACTAGGAGAGCAGAAAAGACATTTTATGTCTCAGGGGCATAAAAATGGGGATACAGAGAGCGCTGGACTGTTGCTAAGCAAAATGCTTGAATAGTCTTCCAAAGTGAGTAAAATTGATTAGAGAACCTGACTTTTTAATTTGTTTCCCACCAATCTGTAGAAATGTAAGAGGTTTGGGGAAAATTTGTAAGGGCCAGATTAATGAGGAAACCAATCGAGAGTTGAAGGGTGCTGTACCAGATCAGCTGCTGGAGCTCCACTAAGAAAGATGTCTTCCTATGAGGGCTGACTTCCTCATTCATATCTTAGAAGCATGCATGTGCATTTGTGTGTACCATTAGATTTACTTTTCTAGCACAGGCAGTCCACTAGGCCCTCCTGCCTTTTGGGGGAGAATCTGCCTTAAATGACTATTAGCCATAAAAATGTGCTTAGGGCTGAGACAAGATGTCAAAGTCCTTCTGAGATCTAGGTAAATTTCTAGGACATCAATTATCCTCTAGGTGGAAAAGTTGCTGCTTATTATGTGTTGCTACTGCTGTTATAGACAAAGGTATTTACAGTTAAAGATTTTAAAAGAGATGCACAAACGCTCTGAACATTTTCTTTCGCTCAGCTCCTCAGGTCGAAACACAAGCAGTCAGATTTGCCTGTCTAGTTCATCGTCCTGCTCTGATCCGAGTGAGTCACACACCTGGTCAGCTCTGACAAGGAACAGAACATTTCATCCACGTTCGGATTCTGGAATATCATCCCTGGTAAATATGCTTAATTAGCTCTTTACATAGGGCTATGTTTATAAAATGTACTTTATGTTATATTGAACATTTTTTATTAAGTGTGTAAGCTTCTTAAATCTACCCTTGTAACTGGGGAGGAATGAAAGGTTGATACTCTCAGTCCCAACTCTGAGAGGAGATGGAAAGAAGCTGGAATGGAGGAAGGAAGACAAAGGTGGAGATGAATAGAAAAGGTAATGACCACAAAAACAGAAATGGCATGCCTTCCTCTCCCCACCTCTGCATTCAAATTCTGTCTCTAGTCTAAGATTTATCTCCTTTCCTTCTGGAATGTCCTTTGTCCACAAAATACATTTTTTTCCTTCCAAACTCACCACTTTCAAGACTTTTTCCTAACCCATCTCAGTGGAACCATGTGTGATTTTCCCTCCTTTCCTTTATTTATCATTGTTCCATCTATCCAACATTAGATCCAGATGAGTCACTCAAATATCTGCCTCCCAAATTATAGAAAATGAGTTTTTCAAGCACAAATGCCAAATTTTATTTAACTTTAAATCCCTGGTGCCTGATACACAGCAGGGCACAGTATATATTTTTGAATAAATGAATGAAATAAAATGAAGCATAGCAACTTTGAAAATATTTATTGAACCAATGGATTAATCACTTGGTCCATCAGAATTAAAAAAGGAAAAACAGGGGCGCCTGGGTGGCTCAGATGGTTAAGCGTCTGCCTTCAGCTCAGGTCATGATCCCAGGATCCTGGGATTGAGCCCCACATTGGGCTCCTGGCTCAGCAGGGAGCCTGCTTCTCCCTCTCCCTCTGTCTCTCCCCCTGCTCATGCTCTGTCTCTCTCTGTATCTCTGTGTCTCAAATGAATAAATAAAATCTTCTAAAAAAAAAGGAAAAACAAAAAGACACAAATATTCACTATTCCTTTAGGAAGAAGCAACAGTCACTCAACTGCAGCACGTTGACAACCTTACAGAAATATAAACAAAAAAATGCAATGGCTCATTTTCCTACAAGGTCAGAAATTGTGAAATCAACCACATACCTCCTTTAAAAAGCAAACAGTTTTGTACAAAATTGGATGACAGTTGAAAAATGGAAACTTTCTTCTCAAACACAGCTTTAGGTTAGGTTCTTTTTTTCCCAGTAAGATCATCATGAAATAGCACAAGAAGGCAATGGGGTGTGGCAACTCCAGGGAGTTTAACTTCTAAGAAATTTTTATTCTATGATAGAAGCAAGGAAAAAAAAAATCCAAAAGCACATTGGAAGTTGGGGAAAAAACTTCCATAAACTTGTGAACTGAATGACCAAGAATAGTCCAGGGACCACATTCCTCTATAACCTTAAATTTGTGCTTCTTGGTTTTTTAAAGACTATTTCTAAAGAATGAGTGAATTCCTTGAAAGCATGTTAGCAAATCCTCAGATTTTCTCAAAGAATTGCTCAAGCATTAATTAGCTTTTTCATGTTGCTGTAAATAAGGTAGAGAACTTTTGTTATTAGTTTTATTCTTTAAATGAAGACATTGAAATACTTACTGGCACCACCATGGTCATTCAGTGAGTAAGCAATAAAGATCAAAAATCAAAAATAAATGCTTATTAGAAAGCCACCTCCTTTCAATTTATTTTGAGTCAGCATGTTCCAAATTCTGCTTCACAAAATGCATGAGACCCGTGTGCGGCTCCAAGAATAAAAGGTTCTATGATTTAAAAGTCCACGGGAACACTTTGTGAATATAGACTCACAATGTATATTAGCATAGAAAGGCTCTGTGGAGTCCTGTAACAAAGAGAAACGCTTAACTCAGTTTAATCCAGAGCCTCATAAGCTTATTCAGTGGTGGAAATATTTTTTGTTGGTATTAGACACACAAATTTACAGCTCAAGCAAAACATAAGCTATGTGAAATGCTGCTCTGTGAGATGAAAGGAGTTGTTCCAAATACCCTAATGACCTTTCTTTATGTCAAAAATTCTGGGGCTGTTTGTCTATGTGTACAAAACTGGCTAACTGGAGATCGAATCTGTGGTGTATTTAACACAATGCTCTTTTCTGAGTAATATGCCTTTTGTTTGTGTTAAATTTGAAACTATCATAAGCTATATAAGATACAGGGAATTGTGATTGACTACAACTTCAATAATAGTAAACAATATAAAATTGCCCCAAATATGGTCTTGGCACATATTCTGGTCAGTAATATACTGTCCGGAACGAGGAAGATGACTAGACCTGAAATATTTCATTCACTACTGGCTACACATTTTAAGAGGAATGTCAATAAATTGGAACTCTTCCCAAGGAGAATCATATGTTCTTGTTGGATAGTTAATAATCTATAAACCATGATCTGTAAGAATTGTATGACTTAGGAAGAAGATGACGACTGTTACAAACACTTAATATAGTAGACATGTGTGGCTTCTGTGTAGCCTCAAAAGGCAGAACTTTCACAACTGGAGCAAGTTAAAGAGGCTATGGGGCCCATACAATAAAGTAACTTCAACAATTAGAACTGTTATAAAGTGGGAAATGGAATGAGATTTCTCAATCTAAATAAACCAGGTAATTTTATAAATTTTATAATTTTATTAAGCATTTTAAATTTGGTAGAATAAACCAATGTTGTATTACTCCTTTATATTCTATCAGATTTTATAAATGTACTAGTGTTACCAGTATGAAGCATTGTTATCTGTAGCCCCTAATATACATTCAATAAATATTAAAGGATGATTTATCAGAGGTGGTGTAAAGTGGATCCATGAATGGGTACACATATGTATTTCTGTTGTCATTTACCATTAAATATAATTTAGAATGAACTAAAGTGACTTCTATAAGGACACTGTTAGGTACTTGGAGTTCAATTTGGCTGAATGTTTGGCAATGATTTGTGTTACTTTTACACATAAAAGTAAATGAATCACATATTGCCAGATGCTATTTCTCTTCTCTTGTATTTTAAAGCTTCCATCAGACTCTTTTAAGCACCTCACTTGGCACAAGGTAGAACAACATGACATTCAAGGAAGTCAACTGCGTTGCCCAAGAGTAAGAGAAGGTAAAGAACAAATATATGTATCTTTGTGTGTGTGCTCTAAGTAGATTTTATTTGTGGATGAAAAACATTGCTTGGGGGAAAAAGATATTACTTAGAGAGAAAAATTTCCTTTTTCAAGACCATAGAATTACTAATATAGCTAGTGAAGCCACTTTAAAGCACATTCATATATCTGATTATATAAATAATAAATGTTCAGTATTAAATCCTGGAAAAACAGAAAGATAAAAAAGAATCTGTAATTCCACTATCCAGAAATAACCACTGTGACTTTTATTTCCATTTAGTCTTTTTTGAAAAATATATACACATACTTCCTTACAAAATTATACAATTTTGTTTCTTGAGTTTTTCCACTTATGTTGTTATTGTGAGCATTTCTTCTATGTTAGTAAACATTACCCAAAATGTGGTTTTTAAAGGTTGCATATTTCTCCATCATATGGATATTATTAAATATATTTAACCAATGATCTTTGTTGGAATTTTTGTTTATTTACAATATTTCATGATCATGAATGACACTGTCACTTCAATGAATAACTTTAACCTGATTTAATTCTACCCATTGGTTTTTAAAACACCAAGTGGGAATCTAAATAAACCGGATAGTTTCATTTTATATTTTCACTAAGCATTTTAAGTTTGGTAGAACAAACCAATATTTTACTCTTCCTTCTCATTCTATCAGATTTTATAAGTGTACTAGTGTGACAGTATGAAGAATTGTTATCTGTAGACCCTAATACATAATGTTTGATTTTTTTATAATTAGCTTTCAATAGATTCTATATTATGTAAGAACAGGCACCATGCATTTCTCATGTCTCTTTTGCATATCCTATAAGCTGATGAGATAATATTAGACATAATTCTGACTCCAGTATTTAGTCTTTATAAAACATCAAATATCTTGGCTATCTTCCATCCGTATTTGCAGATTTGCCATTATATTGTATATTGTATAATTGTAATATTGATTTAGAACAAGTTGCTTTAAATATTCACCTGCTCATTTCCCTCTCTCAATGGCATTACTTTACCATACAATGCCTTTCTTCTTTCACTCAAACTCAGTTGACAAAGGCAGGTTACAAGAGCATCATTTTCTGAAACACTGAATAAAATATGTTCTTATGTTTCAACTCTGTCAGCTCAGTTTGCAGCTAAGTATTGACACCTATTTTTAAAATATTAGTAGATAGTACTACTAGAGGTAAACTCAAGTTGTCCTGTGGGGACCTGAGAGAGAATATTTTTCAAAGAGCCAGAAATTACGGGGAATTAGGAAGAAAGGAGACCAAAAAAGTGGAGACCATGTGTGTCACATAAGTAAGAAGTCTACAGGCAAAAAGGAAGAGATGGCTATACCAGGGACCATGGTGGGCAGGGTTCAGCTGGTTCTTAAACTCTAGTGTCAGGACAGACCACCCAGAGGCTTGTAGAAAATGCAGTTTTCCAAAACCTTCTCTCAAAGAATCTGATGTAATTAGTATGAAGGGGGCCCAGAAATTTGATAATTGTAAAATTATCAAGAAATTCTGTTACAGATGATCTGAGGGCCACAGTATGAGAAACGCTAGTTTAGGAAGTTTGAAGGGAAGAAATTGGAACTGAAAGTGAAAAGATTGATACAATAAGGGTTTTGGCATTTCTGTGTGTGTGTGTGTGTGTGTGTGCGCACGCATGTGTTGGTGGTGGTGGTGGTATGGTGGTTGATGGTTGATGGTTGTGCTCTAATGAGGCAAAAAGAAATTGTATTCTGAGCATGGGTGGAGAGTTGAAGTTTAGAGGGAACTGCCAAACTGAAGACATTGGGAATAAAATATAGGAGTAAACTGAAAATGAGTATGTGTAAAGAGAATCCAGTGGCCTCCCCGCTTCCCTGATTTAAGTGCCAGGTCATGTGCTGAGGCCATCAGTCAACAAAGCCAATCCCACATAAGGACCACGGTGGCCAGTCATGCAGAGGACACCATTGCTCTGCAGATAAGGCACATTTTCCTTCCATAGACCATTAATAAAACCCAATCTCTCGCAAGTGACTAGTTGTAAAAGGAATGGAGCATGATCTAGGGGATGGAAAACATTGGAACATCCCACCACCTTGAACTGTGAAGAACATAGATGTCCCTTGTTCATTGCCTTTCATTTTGTTTAAGTTTTGTTTGTGCATGTGTGAGATGGAGAACAAGTGTTCTCAAAAGCATTCTAATAACAATTACCCTCCTTCTAGATTAGATCCTGAAACACCCATCAAAACTACTTCAGTTCACCTCAGTTGTACATCTGGGAAGAGTTCTTAAGAGAAGAAAGTTATCTGGTGTGTGACAAACAGCAATTTCCCAAGGCTTTGATGGCCAGATCAAGACTGACTTAACTCCTCCCAATTAAATGAAGCAAAAGAGCCAACTGTTGGCAGAATTCTTTTAAACTATAGATGCTTTCTACTTGAAAATCCCTCAGCAAGTTAATTCAGTCATTTCTGCTGAGTTACAAATCCAGTGAGGGGACAAAGAACAAATTCAGAGATAGCAGGAGAAAGCCAACATTCCAGGGCTGTCAGAGATTCCAGACTATAGTTCTAAACTGCTAAGATATATCTTCAATTATCAACCATGTCTGAGTTTTAAAAAGAAAGAATCCAATTTAATATAACTCCTCACAGTGGAAGTGACCTTTGGCTTCCAACTTCAAAGAAATCTTTGAAAGCTGCTTTAAAAAAATAACTGAAAGAGCAGAAGATCGATAGAACTCAAACAAACAATATAGGGCAGAGTTTAATAACTCTGGGGGTATCTGTTGCACAAAGTAAGCTACCAAATTTGGGGGCAGTCGTATTGCAGACAGTAGAGCCTGAGGTCTACCCAGTCAATTAGATAATCGTCTAGTTTTCCAATTCTGTGACTTTTAATTCCAATCAGCCTAATCAACCTAGAAGAACATTTCTTAACACAAGGATGTTTTATTGTTAGGATACTTCAGGGTTATGTGATTTCCTAGGTGGCAACAGTACAGTTCATTATGAGAGAAATGCCTGAAAGGTCAGGTTGCACCTCGGCTTCCACCTGCGTCTGAGGAAAGAACTGATATTTGTGTCAAAATAACAAAACATTGGACTCTTTTATTGCCTTCCATAAATCCTTCACAAATGGACTCATTATCTCCCATCAGAGCCCAGACAAGACTGTCACAAAAGCAAAGTTTGTTCCTGATGCCTGTAGTAACCTCTTTAGTATAACTCTTTCTTTTCACCTCTGAACTGAGAATCACACATTCCAGAAAAATGTAGACAGGGAAGGGTGCACAAATGGTACCAGGTAGGACTCATGGAAACACAGATGCTGGAACTGGGAGGCAATTGAAATCACTGAGCTTAGGATTGCTGTCAGGGGTCCAGTTAATATCACAACAGACTGAAGTTTGCCTGGGTAACACAATAGAGCTGTAATTTCTCAGAGAGAAATACATCTTATCAGTATTTTTACAAAGCATTATGAACTTCAAACAAACATAATTTCTCATCGTACTCAGCTGATGTTGGGCTCCTGATGCTAGTCTTCCCTGTATTTTGGCAGCTATGGAAAACTAAAGTGCAGAAAATTAAAATTAGTCATCTGGAGTCACACAATCACCTAGCACCCAACTTCAGACGGTAGACAGGATCTCCTTTCCCTAACCATGGAAATCTTGTGCAAGCCTGATTTGGAGGACAGCAGGATTAGGAAATAGTGGGAAATGAATTTGGAAATGGAGACTGAGATAAGATTGTGGAAAACCTTGCTTGGCAAGCTGGAATTTTCCATCTCTAACTGGTAGGCAGTGAGAAATTCTGAAATGTTTTAAACACATGAGTGTGGCAAAAGCTCTGTTTTAGGAAAGCTGGATGGCCATGTGTGTCATTTATATTGAAGGAGAGATGATTGCCAACAAGGTGATCCAGGAGAAAGGAGCTATAGTTCAGGTAGGGAGATACGAGGGTCTAGACACTGAAGAGAAGCGGGGCGGATTCTCAAGGGGGAAGTGACGGAACCAAGTGGCTAATTGAGTCGAGAGACAAGAGAGGGAAAGTCATGAGTCACATCCCCAAAGAGAAAATTATATAAAGACTAAAATCACTCTACTGGTGATTTTCTTACCTACCTGCGTTCGAAATACTTTCCGTAGGGGTAAAAGTTAACTTATTTTGTTACTGCTCACGCTCTTGGGGCACAATGTGGGCCAACTCATGTTTTCCTCAATCCTGATATCGAGTAGAAGTTTAAAACAACTGGCCAAATATCAAGCGAAGGTATCAGTCCTGCCACCATAAACCTACTTCCAAGATCTCACCTTGTGATTTCTGCCCAGGACCCTCCACAGAAGAGTTGCTCTTCAGACAGGAGGAGTGTACTTTGCCTGCTCGGAAAAGAGTCCTTGAAAAAAACAAATGGGAAACATGGCTACAAGAAAACTGGGAAGACTGCACGGTGAGAGCTTAAAAGACAGGAAAAAAGTCTCTTTTCAGCATTGATTCAGTTATGACACCCCCCCGCCCAAGGGCAGTATCAAAACTCTAAGCATTCGTTCGCCATTTTCTCTAAAACTAGTGGTGTTTGGGCTTCTCCACCTCTTTGTTCACCTCTTCTTCATCATGACATGTTTCTTATTTTCTAACCTATATCTTATCCTAATATTGCTGAACTTCGGAAAAGTTTAAAATACTTGAGAATGAAATTGTTCCTTTTGATAATAATAAGTGTCAAATGTTGGACAATATTCCTCATCAAAGAGTTTATGATGCAATCTGGAATCCCTTGAACAATGCAGTAAGCCAAAAAGTTTGAACAGCTGGAGCAGCCAGCCTGGTCTGAACAGAACTATCCAGGAACAAATAAAGCTTTTTACCAGTGAAAAACAGGAGCTGTGATTTGTTGGTGCTTAAATGGACCCAGCTGGCAGAGCTGCTAACATTGAAACAGCCCCTGCCCTACGTCAGCCGGGGTGCTACAAAGCTATGGGACTGAGGTTCCTCAAGCCTCTAATTCCGGCTGGCTCCAGTCATGGTAGGCAGAGAACTGAGGGTGTAACTGGGAAGGATGTGTTGCGAGCAATAAAAGAGTAAATCAACTTCTTGGCAACAGAGTGGGATGCCAATATTTTTGTCTTTTGGAGTGATCAAAGTGTACGTGAAGAATTTAGGAAGTCTTCCAGAAATAAGACTCAGTTTAAAACCTGCTCACTGGGGCCTCTTGATGCCTCTTTTGCTTCACAGTTTGACCTTAGATGTTGTAGCATTATGGCATTACAGGGCGGGAAGGAGCTTCAGAGAGGGTCTGCTCTAAATCCCTTCCTTTCAAAAAGGAAAGGTAAGTCCAGAAAGGCATGATTTGCCCAAGGTTGTACATCTTGGTAGTGGAAGATATAAAAGTAGAATATTGTTTCCCCTGCATGGTGCTTCCTTTTCCTTTTAGAATTTAAAATTCTCATATATAATGGGTAGATATATTCTACTCTTAAAAATTAAACCGTACACCTATTTATTTGTTTAAAAAATTTAAACGATATACCTGAAACTTTGACCTCCATTCCCAGAACTACCTTTAGAGGTAATCATTTCAGTATATAGATGCATTCATTCTTTATAGCTGCCATTTAAACTATGGATATATTGTAAAGGCCAGTGGAGCCTTCCTAATAAATTATCATAGAAAATTTAATTGGCCTTCAGATAACTGTACTCTAAGAGAAGGGCTAAATAAATTCTTACTACCATAGAAAACTTAATTGGAACATAGTGGTCCAAAAAAAGCCTTTCTGAGGAGGTGACATTCAATATAGAGATAGATATAATCACTTATCATTTCTTAAGTTTTATTTCAAAATTAAGACCTTTTATACTTTTGGAAAATGGAACTTAAAGTATCAAAGTTCATGTTTAATGTGTAAAAATTTTAAGACCTTAATGATCTTTTTAAAGATAGAGATATCTATATTTCTTTAAAATAGTAAATTATTGGGGCACCTGGGTGGCTCAGTCGGTTAAGCGTCTGCCTTCGTGATCCCAGAGTCCTGGGATTGAGCCCAGCATCGGGCTCCCTGCTCAGCAAGAGCCTGCTTCTCCCTCTCCCGCTCCCCCTGCTTGTGTTCTCTCTCTCTCTCTCTGTCAAATAAATAAATAAAATCTTTAAAAAAATAGTAAATTATTTTGATTCAAATTTTTTTAAAAGGGGATTGCCATTTTATTCAATAATTTTATTGAAAGAAGTAGGAAGGCAAAAATGAAGGGCGGGGAATCGGAGGGGGAGACGAACCATGAGAGACTACGGATTCTGAGAAACAAACTGAGGGTTCTAGAGGGGAGGGGGGTGGGGCATTGGGTTAGCCTGGTGATGAGTATTAAGGAGGGCACGTTCTGCGTGGAGCACTGGGTGTTATACACAAACAATGAGTCATGGAACACTACATCAAAAACTAATGATGTAATGTATGATGACTAACATAATAAAACAAAATTTTAAAAAATGTAAAAAAGAAATTGATGGCAAAATTGTGGAAATAAAATAAGCTGACTTTTAGGAATAAAGTTTACAAGGGCAATGCTGCCACCAAAAGTGGCTTTAATTTTCTTTATATCAAAGCTGACTGATGTTAAAAGCAAAAATAAAATATCTAGTATCTGTTAAATGTGGTAAAGTCATTTTTACGTATGTATCCCTAGCTACTTTAAAACAAAATAATAGCTCCATCTTTTGAATGATGGTATCTTTTTGAAATCTTTTAATTATTATTTTTAGGTGTCATTTTTTCTTTAAGAAGAAAAGGGGGGACAACACTAATTTTCATAATACACGGAAGACAAGTTAGCACAGGGGTAGGATGGGATGAAATTTTTTCAAATGTGATTTTTGAGTATTTCCAAGGAGGCTAAGAATAACTAATCATTTAAATCAGTAATTCCAAAACAGAATTTTATCCCTTCCACTCTTTACCCTTAGAAAATTTCAGAATCAGTTTCAGGATCCTGCCTTCCCCACCTCCAACCTTGCATGTAATTCTAATCAGGATCAGGTCAGGATCTTCACCTCCCCTACCTTAACAATGAATTTCTGCCACATAATTGTGAGTGTTTAGATGTGTGTTTTAGTGTGCACACCAAAAAACTACTGGTTTAAATAACATATACAACACATTTTTAAGTAATAACTATTTTTAAAAGTTGATAAAAGAACTTGCTTTTACTTTTTATTTATTTTTCCCTTCAGAATTTGAACCTTTCATTTCAGGATTTGGGGGACCCTTATCAAGTTGCAAATTTTAACAGGATTCTTAGAAGACTAATTCGAGTTGAAACCCTCTGGTTAGTGGATAATTCACTGGTGGACTTAAGTACCGTAAGATTACCAAGGTACCTGCTCTTTAGCCTGTCTAGTTACTAAGTTAAAGTCAAATATTTGCTATTTGGGCATATGGGATCACTGTCTGTACCTACTGTGGCCATATGGTCAGGTCTTAAAGGTAATAGTGCTAAATGAGACCTGGGCAAGGCAAAAAGGGAAATTTGTACATCATAATGTCACACTTTAGAGGGAAAAAAAATCTATTCCTTTCCAAATTAATATTATCATCAATTTTTAGAGGAGTAATTTGTAATCAGAGAATCATACTGGCAGAAAAACTTGCCGTATCCCTTGTATTGTACACTGGAAATGCAATTACATTATATAAATACTACTGTTGTAACATAGACATTTTTAATCATATTTGTTGAGCAGCTATGAGGACAGGCTCTACAGGTAGTTAACAAGAGTCTTGGTTTCAAGGTCACATTTTAATGGAAGGGTGAGGGTAGCCAATCAGAATAACAACAGAAACAAACTAAAAGTTTTTTAAAAATATATGGACTCTTCGGTTTTCCAAAGATCCCAAACTCCTGACATTAAAGATAATCTGCCTTTTTGCTCAGGATCGCTTGAGAACTCCTTTTGTAGAGAGCTGCTGTCTGCCTCACCAGGCCGAATGGGTAGGTGGAGTGACGAGAAGTGGGAGATAAAGGAAACCAAGCAGCCACAAGAAGGAAGGGTAAATCCTAGAGCTGGTTAAGGTACATCTCTGAGCGTGGATAAAAAAAAAGACCATCCCAGTCACACAGGAGAGGGAAGCAGTCAGGAAATGGAGGAATATGCAATGTGCCTCGGTATCTTCAGTCCTTTCCAAAGCCCCTTCAAAACTCTAGACTTGCATTGCATTTGATTTTACTTATGTTCTTTTTAAGTAATTGCTACACTGAATATGGGGCTTAAGATTAAGAGTCGCATGATCTAGCAACTGAGCGACCCAGGCGCCCCTACTTATGTTCTTTTTAAATAACAAAATTTTAAATACCTAAATAAAAATTCTCAAAAGAAGCTTATTATCACTACTATAAATCAAAATCACTGGCAGTTGATATTGGTTTATTCAGGTTTTTGTTACTGTTTTTGTTTTGCCAGACTCCCTTCTAGGAATATAATAGTGATAACATTAGTTATATTTTTAATACATATTTAAATACATATGCAATGAAAACATGTTTAATAATCACATGGCATACTTTAAATACTGAACTAGAAGATCATGTACTTGAAATACCTGAACTTGACCTGATCCAGATCAATAAGCCTCCAAATCTTTGCTATCTTACATAAAAGAGAGAGAGAAACCATAATCATTAAAGAAAAGACTTGCCCCAGATTTAGAGTTCTCTCTTTTGGCTTTTCTTTCTTTAGAAATACAATATATAATATTAAATTATGTAATTGCAATTCAAATTTTACAACTGCCAAATCAATGTGTCAAAGGAGAAAAAAGTTGATGTATGTAATTCATCGCCTCCTTCCTTCTGCCCCAAGGAAAAACACCACACTTGGTTTGCTGCTTTTCACCCCTAACATCTTGCTGACTGGGGATGTGTGATGGGGTGAATCTTAGAGCCTGAGATGGATGTACATTGAAAATGAGAGAGTGACTGGCAGGCAATAAAAGTGTAGATTTCATAGGAGGACAGAGAGAGAAGCAGAGAAACAGGAACTGCTGAGGCTGGGTTTTCAATTAGAAATCGTCATAGCACCAAAGTGCTTCTAAAATATTATGTGTAACCTAGAAAAGAGTAAAAACCCAAAGTTATCAAATGTATGATTAGGACTGTGTAAAATGTCCATACGGAGAGAGAGTGGAAGAAAACAAGGAAATGATAAGAAGAGATGTGAAAAAATTACAATTCAATTGGGGTCAGGGAGTTCAAACTGGATTTTTCCAATATGGTTGTGTGGAAACTCTCTCTCTGTTTAGCAACATTTTTACCATTAGCAATAATTATTTACTAAGTGGGGTACAAGGTCATAAATAAGTTCCGTGTGTTTCTTTCATGGTATTTAATCCCAACTTATACATAAAGGAATTTTTCCTTAAGGCAAGGTGTCAGTGATAGATTTGAATTATTTCCTCTATTTGCATGGTTTTAAACAATTACAGCTTTAAGGCAAAAATATTGAGAAGCATGATATGTCAGGAAAATGTATTCAACCTAAGTGCCCAACACACATTTCTTCTCCTAAGGATACCTTTTAGTTTTCTTTTATATATGAAAGATTTTTTTTCTAATTCAAAATGCTATTTTTTCAATATAGAATTTAAGTATGGAAAAATAGAAAAAAAATAACTGATCTCACTACTTGGAGGCAATACTCTTCACAAGTCGTTATGCATCTGTGTGAACAACAAGATTGCTGAGATTCACTCATTCATTGCAGCCATTCACACTTTCATTTGAGACATACTACGAATACACCACGGACCAACTATTATGCCAAGTACTGAGTGTATACATTGGAAAAGAAAACAGATTTCTGTATTCAGCAAGCTTATAGTTACATATATTTAGCTTATTTTCTCTTCATATTTTGATATAAATATTTCTCTTCTTTTACAAACCACAGTTTTGGAAAATATCACTGTCACTCCTTTGAGGGGCTATGGTCTCGATGAAGCATGCTAGTCCTATGCAAGATTTGGTAGTTAACCATCCTCTTCAGGAGACAAATGACAGGGTGTTTATTTTTTTTATCCAGATGCAGAGTTTTAAATATGAACAAAAACCATCTCACATCTTTCAAACAATTGCCAAAGATACCTCAGATACAGCATTTATCTGTGGCTGAAAACCACATTGAATCTCTGACCGGGCTCTCCAGTTTATGGTGCACTCCACTAGAATCCCTTACTCTCAAGAGGAACCCTTGTGAGTTTCACACAAATTACCGGAGACGGTAAGGCCCCAAACACCTTTGTCATCTGTGTTCTTCTTTGAATGTTATACTTTGACTAGCTGTTCCCCTGGAGCTTAAATTCACTTGGCAAATATTTATCCTATCTATTACATGTTGAACGTTGCATGCTTCTGATCTCACCTAAAGAACTTTGAAGTGATTTTTTTTTTAAAGATTTTATTTATTTATTTGACAGAGAGAGACAGTGAGAGAGGAAACATGAGCAGGGGGAGTGGGAGAGGGAGAAGCAGGCTTCCCGCCGAGCAGGGAGCCCGATGCGGGGCTCCATCCCAGGACCCTGGGATCATGACCCAAGCCGAAGGCAGACGCTTAACGACTGAGCCACCCAGGCGCCCCTTTGAAGTGATCTTTTTTTAAAAAATCTATAATTCACTCTTCTCTCAGTTAACTTATGATTGCTTTAAAATTTTAGGCTTCTCTTATAATGTGACTTTACATATACAAAGGTGCTTCATTTTAGACTTTCAAATCCTATGCGTTTTCTCTCATAATGTTTAATAGATACTATGTCTTTTTAAAGATTTCTATGTACAGATTTCTATCAATGTCCATGTGATAGTTTTATAAATTGTTTATTCTGTTTTTTTGTTTGTTTTGTTTTTTGGTAGAGAGAGAGCAAGAGTGAGCAGGGGAGGGGAAGAGAAAAAGGGAGAGAGAGAATCCCAAGCAGGTTCCATACCCAGCACAGAGCCCGATGCAGGGCTTGATCTCATGACCCTGAGATCATGATCTGAGCTGAAATCAAGAGTTGGACACTCAGCCAGCTAAGCCACCCATGCACCCCTATTCTCTGGTTTTATTTTCACTCCTTTGGGTCACAACGGTACCATTAAATGGATACAAAGAAGTAACTGATTTGGGGCACCTGGGTGGCTCAGTCTTTAAGCGTCTGCCTTCAGCTCAGGTCATGATCCTGGGGTCCTGGGATCAAGCCCCACATCGGGCTCCATGCTCAGCAGGAAGCCGGCTTCTTCCTCTCCCACTCTGCGTGCTTGTGTTCCCCCTCTCATTGTGTCTCTCTCTGTCAAATAAATAAAATCTTTAAAAAAAAAAAAAAAAAAAGAAGTAACTGATTCAATCTAACCCAGTGGTTGAAAGTCCTTGAAAACCTGTGAAGAATAAATCATTTTATTCTTTTGTCACTACTGGAACATTCCTAATGGTAATAATGCAATGTGTACCTTGGGGTATGCAGAAAATTCTCTCTCTCCCTAGCTAATTCCCAGCACAGCTTGTGGGAATTTAAAGGGTAAAAACAAGCCACTGAGTTCTAGAACTTGTATTTGCCCCCAGATAACAAGTAAACTCATGTCTCAGTTTGAATCTATCATACAAAGGATTAGATCATTTCTAGGTTCATACCTGATCTATGATTATGTCTTTCATCTACATTCAACTTCAATAAAAGACATAGCTCTCACTGCCTTCCTTTCTCAAACTGCCATTTGCCCATGACAACAACCATATTCCAAGGCCTAGATAATATGACTCTTCAAACTCTGATGTACAACAAAAAATTATCAAAATAAGAATTCTAATCTCTGTTATTCCTACATAAATCTTATTACTGCCATTGTCACCCCCATGACTAGAGACTGAAGGCAAAATTCATGTTCTGTGATCATAAATTCTCAAATTGCTTTTACATAAGTGAAAACTAGCAACATAGTTGCTTTAAAATTGAACTAATATTTAACCATAATAACATTTTGAAGTTTAAAATTATATTTCCTACAGTCAGAGGAGGTTCAGCTGGACATTTCAACATCATTCATAAAAAGGCGCATTTCTAGTCATAAAGGCAATTTATTAGTATTACATTTTAGTTTTGTTAATTTATATGTGGGATTTTATTTTGATCCCAATTCAGTTACTTGCCTCCCTTCAGAGGATGCCTTACAACAATAGAATTAAGATTAAACTGTCTGAAATCTGATATGCCCTGAGGTCTCACTATAAATCTGTCTTCAAAATTTATGATGTGGTATAGAATTATGTGAGAATGAAGGATATAATGAGGTTCTTCTATTTTCTAACGTTAACTCTGTTGGATTGAGTCCAAGGTGGATACAGACGGGCATTCAAGCTATAAAAAGCCAGGTTATATTGACTTGGGTAGTACAGGGTGACTTTAAACAGAAAGATCTGGTCATTTCAAAGTATGAGGAAAGGATTTAAGTATCCACTTCTGCTGAGGAACTAAACTGAAGTCCCAAGTTCATCCAAATTTGGGTTCAGTCACCTAGCCAAAATCCACATTTTGAGGATTATAACAGCATTCATTCTGTCCCTGGGTATCCCTGTGTCCAGGATCTGTGCCAGACCTTCAGTGTCCCTTTAGAACGTAATCAGAATTATTTAAGTATAAGACTTTCTTGGTCATTGTCACCTACAATTGTGACTGTCTTTCCCTTCCTCGTTTCAGATCCTCCAATAAGAAGAAAGCACAGTTCAAAAGAGAAAAAAACTTACTGATAAAGCTCATAGTATAAGTCCCAGTAGGTAGAAGTCAGCCCCATGTCCGGGGACACCCAGAGGCAAACCCTTTTACTCTTCTTCAGAAGTCAGTGTAATCTGAGTTCACCATAGTTTTACTTTTTGAAAAGAAGTAGTAGCTAGGGTTTCCTGTCAGTTAAGTCTGAACATTAGGGCCGGAAGACTTAGATTTTAATCTTTGCACGGTCTCCCACAGGCTTTATGATCTTGGATAAGTAACTTAAAATGGGGGATAAAAAGCTGACGGAACTGGTGTGAGGATTAAATAAGATGATATGCAGGAAATATTTAGTGCTAAGAAAATTATGTGGCCAAAGAGAGCACCCAACGAGGTTAATACCAACCATTAGTTGTCATGGCATGTCTACTGACAGGTTTCAGTATCTTTCATCCTGGGCAAATCCCAGGACCATTCATTTCCTCTGGTATGAGCCCACAGAACTCCCAGATCTAGAAAATCTCTCCACTTGAGAGAAAAACACTGCTTTATAACACTGCTAGGCATTTGACTACTTTCACCTGGGTTGATGAGCAGGACCCCTTCCTGAACCTGAAGTGACTGTGTAAATCTGAAATGTGATCTTCAGAAATTCTCTCTGTCAAGAGAAAATAACTCAGCACAAGAATATTTCCCACTCCTTCTCTTATACTTCACAGCCAGAATTCTTCCTTAACTATCATTAAACAACATGTGTTTTCTTTACTTCTTCCTTTTTAAAAAAACTTTTTACTTTCTAATGTGCACTTATATCATTATCTCATTCTTTCTCTCATGGTTATTTGGCTAAATTCCTTCATTTTTTCCCTTTATAGAGCTTTGTAAAAACTGCACTGAAATTCTCATATAAAAACAGACTGTACACAGTCCCACTTCTCTGACCTATACTTATGATCTGTAGAACTATATAGTAGCTCCTGGAGAGGGCAAGCTACAGCAAGGTGATCAACTCCATGAACATAAATAGTATTTTATTATAACCCTATTGTAAAGATTAAAAAAAAGAATAAAATGATAGCCATTCATCTTTTTTGTAATAATAGGCAAACTCCATTCATTCATAAGGAGAGTAAGTGAAAGACAATGCTTTTGTTCTGTACAGTTACTTTTTTTATTTTTAACTTTTGTTCTAGAGTGTTCTCCTGTTTGCCAAACTTAAAAATGCTGGATGGAATCCTGAAGCTACCAGAAGATTCTTCACCACCAGAAACCAATATTTTTTCAAAAATGTGTATTATATCATAATGCAATTTGTATAGAAAGAAAGCAATCACCAGTCTCTAAAAGCTAATAAATACAGGAGATGTATGACTAAATATTGTTGCTTACCATATATATATAATATGTTTATATAGTTTTCCTTTAAATTAGTGATCTCCAGTTTTTTAATTCTATACCCCAACAGTAAATAAATTTTGAGCATACATATAATTTTTATTAAGAAATCTTATACATAAAACACTGGAGAAATATATAATGTATATTTTAAACTTAAAAAAGAGAGATCTTTAAGTAATGGCATAAAAATTTAACATGAATAAAGGCTCTAAGTCTTCCTCCATACTCCAGGGACTCATCTTTCCAGCCTCAAGGCTATGAGTCTTTTACTTTGACCGTACTGCTTCAAATATCTGAAGAACCTATTAAAAGGAAGGGGGACAACTGTGTGATTTTAAGCCACATGCATTGGATTCTCCATTTTGAACATTCTGTCAGTCACTAGTGACTTTGATACAACAGAAATTTAGGAAGGTCCCATGCCATTCATTAAACATTTAGAAAATAATAACGGTAAAGCTTCTTTATGTTCAGAGAATTTTAAAATGCAATTTTAAAGCTGCCTTCCCTATAAAGAATACAATTCAATTTAAATGCTTTCAAAATTTAGAGAAAGGTCAACAATTAGATCAACTTCTGATCTTATATTTTTCCTTATTTATAGAGATCAACTTAGTTGCAGAACTAAGACTTTCCCAAGATGATTCGTCAATTAGATGCTTCCTAGCATGAAATAAAATATTTTCTGGATCATCCTGCCATGAATGAAAACTGCTTATAAAATTATATAACAAAGATTCTAACAAGACCAAGATATAGTTCCTTCCCTCAAGAATCTTATGAATGACTAAAGTAGACAGCACCCACATAAGACCTAAAATATAATAAAATATGTTATAAATATTATGGGAGGAAGTGAGAAGATTTAATTTTAAGTTATGGGAAGCACCTTTGAGGACTTTATAGAAAGAAGATAATTTGAGGTGTATGTTAAATAGTAACAGACTTCCACAGATAGCAGATAGTAGTGGGTTGTATCAGTCAGAAAACATGACATGAAAAGGGGCACAAAAGGGCACCTGGGTGGCTCAGTCAGTTAAGTGTTTAACTCTTGATTTCAGCTCAGGTCATGATCTCGTGGGCTGTGGGATCCAGTCCTGCATCAGCCTGTGGGCTCAGCGAGAAGTCTGCAATAGATTCTCTCCCTCTGTCCTTCCCCCCACCCATGTGCATGTGTTCTCTCCCTCTCTCTCTCAACCTCTGTATATATAAAGAGAGAGAGAGCTAGAGAAAGAGAGAGAAAAGGGGCACAAAGACCAGAAAGTGTATGTCAGTTAGGAATAGGCAGGCTGCAAAAGTCAAAGCAGATTGACAGTGGCTTAAAAAGACTGATAGTAGTAATAACAGCTATAATTTTTGAGCATCTACAATGTATCAGGCACAGGACAGACACTGTACATTCATTATTTATATCCTCAAAAATCTATGAGGGTCCAATTGTTCTCATTTCATTAGTAGGGATAGCTGAGGCTCAGAGAGGTTAAATAGTTTGGTGAAGGTGACACAGGTAGGTCACACAACTATTATATGGCAAAGGCAAGATTCAAAGCCTGAACACTTTTCAACACCCTTGCTGCATCTTCTAATAATATAGTTCTAATTCAGAAATTCAAGATGATATTTTTTGTTTCCGGGAACAGTACCATCTCTCATAATCCATCATAAATACCAGCATTTAACCATAATCAAGTATTCTCCGTTCCTTGAACATACCCTAAACCTTCCTTGTTCAAGTCTTTCCTTCCTTCTGCAATACTTTGCCCTGGAGGGTACCCCTAAGAAAATCCTTCCTCCTTTCAATGCCTATTCCAAATACTATTTCCTCCAAAAACTCTTCCCTCATCCTTTCAATCAGATGTTTCCTCTGCAGTTCCAAAGTACTTTAAAAAAATCTTGGTCTTAGGGCACATTTTCTTAATAATGCCTCCACTTGATTTTTATTTACATGTATACTTTGCCTCCTTCCCCCTAAAGGGCTGTAATCATGAAATAAGAACGTGGATACATTGCATTTTAGAGGTTTATGCATGTATCCTTCTGCTTCTCTAAATCAAGGTAGGAAAACATCTTCTGTAAAGAACTAGAGAATAAATATTTTAGGCTTTGTTGGTCATACGGTCTCTGTCATATCCCCTCAACTCTGCCATTATAGTGCAAAAGCAGCCATTGATCATATGTAATGACTGGGTGTGGTTGTGTCCTAATAAAGCTTTATTTACAAAAGTGTGTGGCGGGCTGTAGTTTGCTGACTCCTGCTCTAAATGTTAAGGTCATGTGATTGATTGCTTTACTCTTAAACAATATCCATTGTCCTCTAGGCCTAGATGAGGTGTATATTTCCCTACTCTTTGAATTCAGATGTGTCAAGCAACCTGATTTGACCAGTGAAATATAAGTATAATATAGGTCACTTGTAGGCAGAAATTTTGAGAACCAGTTTGTGTTTTGTGACACTTTCTTTTTTTGTGCCATGCCAGCCGACCAATTTCCAGATAAAGACTGCTCCATTAGCCTAGGTTCTGTGGTGAATATGATATGGGGCAGAACAACAGTCATCTTATAGGATGTATAGCAAGAAAAAGTAGACCTATGCTATCAACCCCTGTGATTCCATTTGATGCTGTACCACAACCTAGACTTTCCCAACAAATAGATTGCCTTAAATTTAAGGACTGAAATTTATTCAATCATGTGCCTGCCCCCCCTCCCCAAATAGCAATAGTAGGTACTCAAAATGTTGAATGAATGAAGTCTATTATAGGAAACCATGAATGGGGTGGCAGAATGACCAGGTAGGACACAACTACAGTAGTTTAGGTGAAATGTATTAAAAACTTTAGTAAGGGTAATAGTAGTGAGAATAGAGACAAAAAATGAGGGCATGACACATTGAGGATGGCAGCCAACAAATTGTTTTATTGTTTAAGCTGATTTGAGTTGACGTGTTTATTTCAGCAAAAACATTCTAACTGACAAAGAAAATCATGGGTTTCATATGTGGAAGTTAAGAGGTCCTAGGTGCTGGGTAGTTATGAGGAAGAATGACTAGACTCACTCGTAAGTAAGAGTATCAAGATGTATATCACATTACTCCCAAGGGATAGCCTGTGTAGGGTTGCAATCTCATGTTCTGGTCATAAGAGCTATACATATTTTATGGGCAGGGTGACTAGAGGGAGTTGACTTCAGTTGGTGATGCCTACCTATGCCAGAGGGGAATTGATTGGAGGGAGGTCAATGAACTGAATAACATTCCACCTAAAATTGAGTTTATCATTCATTGTAGTGACAGCAGCTTTGCCCAACAATGGTATTGCTATTATTTCAAATCAATCTGCTCATTTGACCTGTGTAATACTTCCTTGCACCTTCTATAATATCTAGAGATCTGAGTTACTTTCTCCCAAGGCCTAAACAGACTGGCAGACATACTGTCTTGGGAAATACTATGTTGGGAAATATACAGGGATTATTATCAGCAATAGAGTGTATTTGTGGGAATTTTGTGCATAGGCACAAAAGATGGCTGACTTCTAGCCATATCCTATTTAACTGAACAGAACCACAACAAATTCCCATTCTAAAACTTCTCGATACATCCATCCTTCCAAAATAGTTCTTCTCTAATACACTGGAGGCAAAAGACATAAAAGGAATGACCTAATGCCACTTAGCATCTCACATCTAATTTTGTGCCTCAACTTCATTCTTTTCCTAAATGGCATGTGTATGCAGGTTCATGATTATCTGTATGGCTCAGTTCAAAACAGTGGCAGGGATTAAAGTGTGTAGCCAGGACAACTTTCTGACAGAGAGCACAATGCAGATAACTCCTCTGTTAAGAAAATAATCTCAGTGAGAGAAGCTCATTCAGTGCATGAAGAAACCTTACACATCAACCAATCCACCTCCTCACCAGACCCCAGCGAATGCTCATATCAACTCTACAACATCCAGTAAAGGATATTCCAGTTCACATTTGGTAAAATTGAGGAATTATAAACATTTGAGAAAATTATGTTTCATCCATCCTAATCTGTAGGAAGTTCTACCTTATATTGAACTGATGATATCTGCCTTCTACAGCTTCTAATCGATTAAATCTCAGATAAGTATTATTAATTCCATCTTGTAGGGAATTTTTCTCAACTTCCACATTCTTGAAAGTACCCTCATATTTTCTCTTTTTTTAATTTAAATTCAGTTAGCCAATATATAGTACATCATTAGTTTTTGATATGAGTTTCAATGATTCATTAGTTGTGTGTAACACCCAGTGCTCATCACATCACCTGCCCTCCTTAATGCCCATCACCCGGTTACCTCTCCCCTATCCTTCTTTTCTATTTTTATTTACGGAGGAAATGTAGGGTTTGTGGGATGAGGAGGATGGAGGAAGGAGAAAGGATAGGGAAAAGGTAACTAGAAAGAGCAAAAGTAAGAAAAAGGACTTTATTTTCTTCAAGTTCTACACACACCAAGAGAGGAAGATTCCTAAACTGCATTCTTTGCACCAAATTTAAAAAATTAAGTTAGCAAGTTAAAAAAAAAATAAGTTATGTTTTAATTCCTTTAGAAATCATCCACTCTCAAGTATTACTTCCTTCCAGAATAGAACAATTTATCACTAATTGCTGGTCATTATACTACCAAACTGTGTTAATGGATGCCCATCTTCTTAAAGGCTAACTGCAGATAGGAAACAAACTTCTAATTAGTTTTAGAGCTTGGGAGCAGACGCATCAATATTGGAATCATGCAGGTGTGTATTTGCTTATTTGAATTTCTTTTCCTCTTCAAAAGAATAAGTATTCTGAGTTCCGTTTGGAGTTTCTAAAAGGTCGCTCCAAAACTTATATTACTTTATAAAATTCAGAGTGAAATCTGTTAAAATATATATATATATAATATATATTTCCTACAAACTTTCAGCATCCTTGAACTATAAGCATTTTAAGGTACTTTTCACTTTAGAGTTTATATTCTAGTTATTTTTGACAAGGTCTAAAATACAAGTTCCTTCAAGGGCAGGAGTCATCTTAATTCCTCTTTATACTCCTCAAAAACTAAACATCAATGAGTATTGAGAGAATGAGTGAAATCTGAGTATATCCTCCTTGAGGTTAAATCTCTAATGCTGGAAAAAAAATTTTAAATTGTGTCTCAGGAGTCTAAAGAAATAAGATTATAGGACTGAAAAAATATTTTGTGGAAACCAAAAATCTGGGACATGAACTTCCCTCTGAGGTGGAGGTTAGCTTTGGGGCTGCTCTGGGCTTTTTTCTTAGCTATCGCCTCACCCCTTCCCCTGACCAGTTAGACCACGGGCCAGCAGGTCTACTCTCCCCGTGCCTCCACCCAAGGAGGGAGGGCTGAACTGCTTCCATCCAGAGTACGGACGATGATGAGTTTTCTGTGGGTGGAACTTTCAAGGAGGCTTTGATTTTCTTGTTCTTCACTCTCTTCCTTCCACACTTGACAGCTTTCTCTCTCCACCTCTTCCCTTCCCATTCCCTTTTCCTTCCCCCACCTCTCCAAGTCTCCTCCATCCTCTCCCATCCTTCCTCCCTCTCCCCTACACACGCGCACACACGCGCGCGCGCGCGCGCGCACACACACACACACACACACACATTTTGCCTCCCCCACTCTCTCACTCAGCAAAAGACTTCACCCAGGTCTGGGAGGTATGCATGTCAAGTGGTACAGGCCAACTTAGTGCTAGACCAGGGAAGCTAAGCCTCTTTTCTGCTTCCTTGTTTCCATGTTTTCCTGAGCTGCCAGGTGTAGCTGTTTGCTTTATAGGAGTAGTCATTTCTAAATGTCAAATCTGAGCTCAGTAGGATGGTGCGTATATATATATCTAGCTTGGGTGTAAGGTCTACTAGATCCCAGTACAATTTACTAGACTTTGTCAGTGGCTTTGGGGGCAGAGACCTAACTTGTAATAAAATGTTATTTTGTTTAACTAGTCATTGATCTCTTCACTAATCTTCCAGAAAATTATACGAAAAAAATTTTTTTCTGAGGGAGGATTCTGGTATTCTTGAGTCCAAAAGTGCCCTTTACAAAGCATATGGGTCTCACTTTATTCTCAACATTAGAGTATGTGTTTGCGTACACACCTACAAATATACTGATAGATTTCATGTTAAACATTAAGCTGAATTTCACCTAAATAAAAATCTGCTATAAACAATTAAAACAATATCTTGACTAAATTCTATAGATCCCACTCGTACAGTTTCTCAATCTATTCCCAATATGGTCAGAGTTAGTTAATGATATTCCCTCTATTACATAGCACAGAAAGCTAATTATACAGCAAACCTTTGCTGTAAAAAGGATTAAAATAAGGAACAAATATTAAACAAAGTAAGGAACAGATATGAATGTATACTTATTCTCACACAGAGCTGTGAAATTCAAGCAAATAGCTGAATATTGGTCTATATTATACAGAAGAATTATGGCCTCTCTCTTTGGCTTTCTAAAATAAAAATAAAGACAAAGCAATTGATCACTGGGTAACAAGATCTAGGATGCCTTTCAAATGAATTTATATTAAGTATCCACAGAGTGTATTGCCATCATTTTTTAAAAGTAAAGCTCATTTTGATGAAAAATTGTGTTTTAAAAGGTTCATTTACTTCCCTTTTGCAAGCCCATACCTGTTCAATGACTAGATATATTTTTCCTGCTTTTAAAACCATTATCTAAAACACATTTTAAAAAAGCTTGGTGTCTTTTTTTCCCTCCGTAAATTATTATGGGTAAACATAGAAAATGGCCCACTGATGAAAGGAAATAAATTTATAAAAAGCAAATGAGTTTTATCATGGATTGTTGTTCCAATACTTTAAACTTTAGGGGAAGGTTTATACCCAACCCTACCCCTGCTCTTAACACTTAATACACATACTTCACACTCCTCAGCTCCTTCATCTATACAAAAGAGTACCTGCGATCTAGTTCTGATTTAAGAGTTGTTAACAGCAAGCTAGTCACTGGATATGAATCCGATACTTTATAATATTTCTAGGGCAACTAACATTTATTTAGCAGCCACAACATTCAAGACCCTGTGCTACCATTTTTAGATTCCATGCTATCAAATATGTAACCTCTATACCATCCTTTTTAAAAAATGTGATTCTAGCAGTAAGTAAGGCTTTGGGATATGAGGATCCTCATCCGGGCCCTCCAGTCTACTGAATGGTCTCCTGGATTCCTTTTCCATTTGGGCCCTCAAATCCACCAGGCAGCAGATATTCTTCTCTCTTGAGTTTTGAATGGGACAGAGCAGAAAGGAGACAGAAGGAGGGAGGTATAATATATGCACAATTGGGTGTATATAGGTGTGATGGTTAATTTTATGACCACGATGCCCAGATAGTTGGTCAAACATTATTCTGGAGGTTTCTGCGAAGGTTTTTGTTTTGGATGAAATTAACATTTAAATCAGTAGACTTTGAGAGGGTTACCGGAGCGGTGGGGGGTGGGAGGGAAGGGGTGGCTGGGATAGACATTGGGGAGGGTATGTGCTATGGTGAGCACTGTGAATTGTGTAAGACTGTTGAATCACAGACCTGTACCTCTGAAACAAATAATACATTATATGTTCAAAAAAATAAAAGAAGAAGAAGAAGATAGCAGGAAGGGAAGAATGAAGGGGGGAAATAGAAGGGGGAGACGAACGCTGAGAGACTATGGACTCTGAGAAAAAAACTGAGGGTTTTAGGGGGGAGGGGTTTGGGGTGATGGGTTAGCCTGGTGATGGGTATTAAAGAGGGCACGTACTGCATGGAGCACTGGGTGTTATGCACAAACAATGAATCATGGACCACTACATCAAAAACTAATGAGGTAATGGAGGGTGATTAACATAACAATAAAAAAAATCAGTAGACTTTGAGTGAAGCAGATTGCTATCCATAATGAGGGAAGCCTCATTCAATCTGTTGAAGGCCTAAATGGGACAAAAGACCACCCCTCCCTCACCTCTCCACCCCGCCCCCCCATCCACTCACCTACCAAAATTCTGCCAGCAGACAGCTTTCAGATTGAAACTGTAACATTGGCTCTTCTCTGGCTCTCTCTGCAGATTTTGGACTTGCCAGCCTCCATAATTGTGTGAGCCAATTTCTTAATAATAAATAAACACACACACACACACACACACACACACACAAATACACATACACATCCTACTGGTTCTATTTCTCTGGAGAACACCGACTAGTACACCAGGTAATCAGCCTAAGATGTGCATCTCTTATTTGCTTCCAGTTCTCTCTGAGCCCTCGACCAGCACCCCCTCCCATCTTCACCTCTCCACCCTTCCCCCCCGAAAGTGCTCATCATTGTTGTTTTTACCCTTATTTCTGTATAGTTGGAAATGACTCTCTCAACATATCTTTAATCCGTCCTCTTCTGTGGTTCACTTCTTATATTCCAGGCCTGGGTCCATCACTATCTGACTTTGGATACTTAAAAGATTTTGGAATCTAGAAAAACCTTTTCTCTCTCAAGTACCTAAAGTCCTTGCCATTCAAAGTCTAGCTTTAAAAACTATCCTTTCTGCTATATACTTTTTGAAGCTTATCTTGACAATCAAAGCTGAACACTGACTTTTCTGTCCTTCTGTTTTTATCTGCCCCATTCTAAAGCTATAGATGCTTCATCGTCTATGCTTAGGGAACAAAAGGAAAATGAATCATGAAAAAAAATTTTTTTAATTCATCAGCTAATATTTGCAAATACTTTTACTTTGCAAGAGAGTGGCATAAAATGAGATTCTCAGCCCTGGCTTCACACTGGAATTGTCTGGAAGCTTTTCAAAACTATCAATATCCTAGCTCCAGCTCCACCCCGCCCCCGCCGCCCGGAGATTCTGATTTAATTGATTTGGGTGAGGTTCAGATGTCACTATTTTTGTTTACCTCTTCGGGTGTTCTAATGTGCAACCAGGGGTAGAAATTGCTGGTGTAGAGGAAAGGCATGGGACTGGGCTCTAGTGCATGGTTTTGCTATGAACTAGCTAGAAGATCCCTGGAGGAGGAACATCACCTATCTGGGTCCAACTTGCTCCTGTGAAAAATGTGGCATTGAGTTTCAAGGTCTTCACTGAACTAACACTAACATTCTGTGAATTCCTCACGGTGGGAACTAAAAGGGTGACTTTGTTCAGTGAGTGATTATAGTAACAAAAGAAGAGTTGGTATAGTCACACAAATAATGTTTCTATTTCGCTTTGAAGTAATATACAGCAACTAAAAGAACCCAGGGCTCTTTTCACTACAATGGTCTTCTGCTGTTGTCTCTGTTGAATTGTTTAGGCACCAACATCAATTTAGAAGTACCTCTATATGCAGCTCTACACCCTCAGTTCCTCAGCTAAATTCAATGAGATTAAGCCTCAAATATTTTTTATGTTGAAAGCATGTGTCTAAACATGTAAAAAGTGACTGATCGGCTCTTCTTAGTAGAGCATTTTATAAAATGTGGACTGTGTACAAGGGATTTCAAGTGGTTGCTTTAAAGAACACCAAATCACAAGGGTAGAAGCTTTCTCCTTTTTAATTCTGTTTTATTTCTCTCAGTTAGTCAAGAAAAAAAAATCCCAGTTTAGCACTGGGATATCTTTATCACATTGCTAATACTTGCTAATGTATTTTAAGAATGAGATAGTAAATTGCAGTCTCAAAGTCTGAAGTAGACAATAGTATTTAGCTAATATTTAATAGCAATGTTTGATTCTCATTCTCTTTAAGATATGTTATATAAACGGCAGATGCATTTCTATCCAAATGGATATAAGGCCTCCTTTTACGATAGTTTTATTTAAATAAGGAAGAAACTGTCAAGTGAAGATTCAGATGAAATTATTGAGAAAACATTTCTTTGGGAAAGGGTACGTGAAAGTCAAACTTCAACTAGACAGACTGATTGAATAAAAATTACAAGTGTTTAAAAAGGAAAAAGGAAATTACTAAGGTCATACTATTTGGGGGTTGAAATATTTTATTTTGTCATTGGCTGGATCTGCATGTAAAGGTAGGGATGACAGCAGCTTTTTTTTTTTTTCAATTGGATGAACAGGAGATGTTGACTGGACAGATCTTACTATACTATCTTATCAATAAATACATTAATTATAAATGAATTAAACACTTCAGTCAAAAGGCCAATAATTTTTTAAAAAGGATTCAACTACTTGTGTCTAGACAAAACACATTTTAGAGGCAAAGACACAAATAGGTGGAAAATAAAAGCATAAAAAAAGACATAATATGGGGGCACCTGGGTGGCTCCGATGGTTAAGCGTCTGCCTTCAGCTCAGGGCATGATCTCAGGGTCCTGGGATTGAGCCCCATATCGGGTTCCTGGCTCAGCGAGGAGTCTGCTTCTCCCTCTCCCTCAGCCTCTCCCCCCTACTCATATACCCCCCCTCTCTGTCACATGAATTAAAACAAAATTTTAAAAAAAGACGTAATATGAAAGCAGTAAACAAAAGAGAGATGAAATATAAGAAAAAAAATAGACATTAGGACAAAAGCTGTTAGAGAGAAAGCATGACATTTTATAATAATAACAGGGTCAATCCGTCAGGACTTGTGTTAATATTAAAGAGGGTTTTGTGTTTTTTTTTTTTTTTTTTGAGGAGTTACATGTTCTGATACTGCCTAGTTACATGTAATGTTTATTTTCCAAACAAGTCTGTTATTTTCACTTAAATTATTTATAGTGGACGGGGCTCTTAGGTGAGGTTCTGGTACTTTGACATAAGGAATTTATGGGCACACCCACTGGTATCCAGGCACAACCTCTGATATGCATACTGCCCAAGAGGCTCACGGAGGACAACCTGCATCTCACTGGTACTGAGGGACAAGAGTGCTAGCCTGAAGAGAGTCTCGGGGGGAGCCCCTGAAGGAAGAATCCCTGTATATGAGGAAAGAGCCTGGCATGAGAGAGCAGCTTCAGCTGTGCAGTCTGTGCCCGGGAAAACTGCAGCCGACGGTAAGTGAGGAGGGAGTGGCTGGGAGGTGTGACTATGGGGGAAGTCTGTGAGAGCTCTCCAGTAGAAACATCTACTCCTCCACTTGGAGACCTTCTCCCTCTTCCCTGACGGAAGAAAATGAAGAGTTCTAAAAGGTAAATTAAACCTAGGGTGGGGAGATGGAGGAGAGAGCAGATTCCCAAGGGGGTTCCAGCGATCCAGTAAGGATCAAGGCCATGATGGGAGACCTGAGTAAAATCTGAACTGGGCAGCCTGGAGCTGTGTGCATAAGCAACTAGCCTCACAGCAAGAGCAAATTCCGAGCAGAGGAAAGGCAGATACGCTAGAAAGCATTCAAATTAAATGTGAAATGATTCTTCCTGGGGAACCCAAAAACAAAAGATTCAAAAAGACTCTAAAAATGTCAAGAAAAATCTAGAAAATTATACAAAGTTCAAGAAAGGCCATTTCTCATTGAGAGGTACCGATTGATGCAGCATCCTTAGGGATAAACTGCAAAATAAACCCATGAGTGGACTGTAGAATACTTATTACTATGAAGCAATATATTTGCGTATACTGTGTAAAACATTTCTCATATTATTGTACGTGATCTTCATCACTTGCCCATTACATGGTTCAGGAAACTGAAATTCAGAGAGTTTAGAGTGACCTCCCGGAGATGCCCAGCTACTAGGTGTTGCTGGCTCAGTCGCAGGCCTTGTGACGGCCACAGCAGTGGGCCCACTCCATCATGGGCAATCTCACAGCTTCCAGGATGGGTCGACCATGCCCCCTTTATGCACGGTCTGCAGGAGCCCAGCATGCGTTTTCATCAGTCAGAGTGGACTTCTCAATAGGCCTAGTAGAAAACTAGTCACGTGCTGGATTACTTTCACCTTGGGCCTTCGCCGGCCACTCATCATCTTCATCCATGTATTTGTAAAGCCCAGACCCTGCCATTCCTTACTGGAGTCTCAGCAGCAGAAGTCTTTTTGTTTTTTTCTTCGCCATAAGGTAATTTAAAAAAATGTGGTCTCTCTGTTTAAACAGTTACTAAGTTGGTTCATCTTTTAATAACAGACCTTCCCTCCCCTAGTCCCCCCGACTCAGTCCTGTATGATCACATCGTCATCTTCATCTTCATCTTTCTCCTCCTCTTCCTCCAGACAAACCACCACCTCAGCTGGCTCAGGGATTCGAGAGTCAAGCCAATCCAGCACCTGCTGGGTGCTAAGCCTTGATGCCTGACTTAGTTAAGGGATATCACTTTCCCGTAGCTGTCAATGGGTCGCCCAGGACCTCTCCAAGGGTCGTATATCTGGTGGGGCCAGGGGGTTCGGTAGAGGTGGTGTCTCAGCCTATTCACTCAAGGAGCAGGTTGAAGGTGGGGGTGTGGGAATTTCTGGGTCCTGGAAACTAGGGGCACCAGGTACGGCATTGTCCCGAAACCATTTTAGTTGCCCATGCTTCAAGGCATAGCATGTGTCACCAAACCACTGAATGATCTCAAGTCGAGGTAAACCAGTGATCTGTTCTAATTTATGGTAATCCTCACGCCGTGCCCATTGGCACTGTAAAAAAAAAAAAAAAAAAAAGATTTGAGAATAGCCAGTTGCTCTTTGGTTTTGCGCTTGGTCTTTCGCTGGCGTTGCATATCTGGGGAAAGGTACTCTGCAGGGCCAACCCTACTTGATACTGAGTTATGCCTTAGCCCTTGGGGCCAGGCTGGCTCCAGGCACTGGGGGCAGTGCCTGTTCATTGGGTGACAGTGGCTGTGAGATACAGCCCAGGGACTGGAGGAGTTTAGAGGTGGTAGTAGCTCCGTTTGCCAGTCCCGGGAAAGTGGAAGAAGAGAGAGAGGAAGAAGGAGGAGTCATATTAGATGCTGACTCCTGCTTACAACTACTAGCAAGTAGTGAGATTGGTGGGGGCTTATCCCGAGCATGTGGCTGGTGGACAGCTGTGGAGTGATTCCATGAAGCAGAACCTAGGCCATGGGACTGGTTGGGACCCCTGCCTGCCTGCTCCTTAGAGAAGCCACTGCTTTGAAGATTCTGCCAATAATCAGATTGGTGGGGGAATGTCCCATTGCCAGGTGCCATCAGGGGTTCCTTTGCTTTCTGGTGACTCAGCAGCTCTGAGGACTCCTCAGGCTCCATCTTCAATCCTTTCATCTGGGTGGGCTTACTGAGAGTCAGGGGCACTACTCCAAGACCCACTTGTTCTGGAGGTGGCATCAGAGAAGGAGGCACCTCCTCTGGGGCCGCCCTGCATGATGAGTAAAAGAGAGAAGGGATTTGAAATGGAGCTGGTCCCGATGGTAGAGCACTCGGGCGCGAGTCTCTTCTGTTTCTTCAGATGACCAGCTAATGCCACAGCGGAGGCGCTGGGCCATGAACCAAGTCTTGACTTTCTCCATCTGCAGGCCATAGCGTAAGCAGAGAAGGGCAATGTCTGCTAGACTGGGATAGGGAAAGTAGCTGAAGGTTTGTAGCAAGTGTTCATTGCCATCCAGCTCACTGGTCTGGGATGCTTGGGTCCACACAAGCTGTAGCTCCTCAGAGATTGGAGGGAGGCAGATGAGCCCTGCCGGGGAGCTATTAAGACTGCTGGCCTCTTTATTAGGAGGCATGGTGCTTTCTGATTTGTGCCCTTCAGAGAGAGTGCAGTCCGGCCCGAGTGGTGGCTCCCAGCCTCACACCATGGGCCGGAGGGGGAAAGGGGAGAAAGGGCAGGGGGCCTCCGGGGTGGGAGTGGGGTTCCCGCCCAGTGCGGCCTGCTCCAAGCCCACCCGCATGGAGCAGCAGAAGTCTTTTTAACCTACAAAAGCACAGTATCTGGAGAGACACATTTCACATTAGGGTGACAGGTGGCTGACTAGAGAGAGAAGGGAGAAAAGGGTTGACTCAAAATGAGATATAGGAGACAGACCTTATTCTCTAATCGACAAGATGGAACAAAAATTTAGAATTATGGTTTCAATACCTTTGAATATCAGCTTCTGCTCTAATCCAGACTACTGAGCTAGGATCTGGCACCATATACCTGCACTAATCATCAGAACAGGGTGACTGCTCCTTTTTTCAGGAGAGTGAGGATTAGAGAGAAGGATGTATGCTGGCCATATAAACCTTCCTAGGTTCCTAAAGATTTGTTAAATGAGTAAATGAATCAGACTTTTTTTTTAACTACAGGTCTCAGGTTAGAGGATAAGAAAAGTACAAAGTGGTACGTTGGGGCAATACTGTATCTAACTATAGTTTTTGGTAGAACATCTTCCTCCACTAAAATCCCATTTTAAAAGCTTTTATGGTATTCTACCAAGATATGTCGAGACTAAATTTGTCACTTTTGGTGGGAGACAGTCAAATGGTACACTTGAATTATAATTTGCTATTCCAGGAGAACAAAAGAGACACACACTTTAGATTTTTAAATATATAATCATCTGTAGCAGGATCATCAACATCACTACCACCACCACCACCATCATCATCAACATCAAGGATTAGGCACATATGGCAGAACTGAAAAGAAAATCTGGATCTATCAGTAAAAGAAGAATGCCAAATGAGGAATTCTTTTAACAAAGGAAAATACTAAATGACACATTTTAAAAATTTATGCTATCTAATCTTTCTAGAAATTAAACAGAAGAGAGCCATGTAAGACAGAAAAAAAGGCAAGGTGAATAGAATAATAGTAATTATTAATAGCAATAGTATATCCATATCCTAAAACAAACAGGCCCCATTCCTCATTTTCCACTTCTAAAAATAACCTATGGAAATTTCATTTAGTTGATTGCTCCATCAAAATCATCACCTAAGTCATAGAAAATTGTTCAGTTAAGAGACATGCCATAACAGTCTACAGAAACTTGATTCCTCCAAGCTTCTCATGTCCATGTGAGCCTTTGATCTCATCTTCCTTTGGAAAACAGTTGCCTTCCTTCCTTGCACAGAAAAATTAAGTATCATGAAAAGTGTTAGTTCTTATAAAAACCAACTCAGTTGGAAGACAAAGAAACAAGCCTGGCATCTTATTAAAGATCTTTAAAAATTTGAGATCAAACTGGTTTCTTACATTGTAGAAACATTAAGAGTTCGTTCCATAACTCAAGCATCTTGACAGAACCTTCCCCCTCAACAACCATCTGTCACCACATTTAGTTGTTGTTTGTGATTAGCTTCCTTATCATATAATAAAGGAAATAATCCTGAATTTAACATATTTGTTTTTATGTAATTCACAATTTTCACTGCTTAGCCCCCTGCTTAGTTCATTTGACCTTTCTTCCCCTTGAGGCAAGAGTTTATTAAGGTTGGAAGCAGTAAGAGCTTTTCTGGAACGAACTCCTTAATCTGGGCAAGTACTCCAGATTATTTTCCTGTCATTACAAATATGCCATCAGAATTTATTCCTAAATTAAATTTAAACTCTGAATCACATTTGCTGACAGAATAATCACAATCATGTTCAAATGATATATATGTAAAAGAATTGCCCCGTTAGCAATATCTATTATTAGTGGAAAATATTTTGCTAGCTTTATTTGTTCTGACTTGGTTTTCCATAGCATTCTCCCATTCCTGAATATGCCAAGTTGTGGTGTCATCGGAGAATACTTCTGTCACCTTCTTTGTGGCAGAGTCACCCAATATTTCTGAGCAAAAATCTTCCATATAGTTGTTTGCCTAAGCCTCAGCCATTGCATATAGTGTTACATTATAGGTAACCCGTAAAGCATGAATGTTTATACGTGAAATATGTTTATGTGTGAAATAGTGAACATGTACTTCTGACAGGTTCTCATTTCAATATTTTTTCTTTTGAAGAATTTTTTTAGAGTCACACATATTTCTTTATGCTATAAGTTCAAATCCTGCTTAAATTTTTATAATTTTGTTACTTCATTAGCCAATAGATTTCACAAGTAACACATTGAGCTTTTAGCACTTCTCCATCAATAGTGGCCACAAAACTAAACTCCAAATACATGAAGCATTATTTTTCCAATTAAAACTAGTATGGGTTCTTATGGTCTTCCTTTCTTAGTAATAACTCATGTTTTGTCATCACATTCAGAAAAAAATATCTTTCTCTTGGCAAAAGAAAAAAAAAAAAAATCCAGTGAACTAAACTTAGAAAAAGTTCATCTGTAAATTAGGATTAAATATAATATAAATTTTACTATCAAACATAGCTAACAATGTTATTTTGTAAATTTAAATGTAAATTTAAAAATTCAGAATTTTTTTTATGTTCAGAATTAAAAACAAAATAACTAAAAATAAACTGTGAATAATGCTTATATGTTCTCAGATTTTTATACACTTTTGGGTTATAGTTCACAAACTGATTTTAAAATATTACACATAACCAGTATACAATTAAACCACAAGCAAATCACCACATGTGTTCAGCATTTGAACTGATCTATATCCTATTAAACAATATGAGTTCTGGGATGCCTGGGTGGCTCAGTCGGTTAAGAATCTGCCTTTGGTCAGGTCACGATCCCTGGGTCCTGGGATCGAGTTCCCACGTTGCATCAGGCTCCTTGCTTAGCAGGGAACCTGTTTCCCCCTCTGCCTGCAGCTCCCCCTGCTTGTGCCATCTCCTGCGCGTGCTCTCTCTCTGACAAATAAATAAAATCTTTAAAATAAATAAATAAAATAAAATAAGATGAGTTCTCTGATCATAAGCTTGGAGACCATGGTGTACCAATTGCTATAATGGTTTCCAAATACTTACTCCAACTTTCTGTACTTTCTTTGTATTCTTTTTTTTTTTTTTTTTAAGATTTTATTTGACACAGAGAGAGAGAGTAGCAGAGGGAGAAGCAGACTCCCCGCTGAGCAGGGAGCCGATGCGGGGCTCGATGTGGGGCTGGATCCCAGGACGCTGGGATCATGACCTGAGCCGAAGGCAGACACTTAACGACTGAGCCACCCAGGTGCCCCTTTCTTTGTATTCTATTGCTGCGAGCCAGTAACTGATAGTTTGCACACTGGCCCAGAATGCAGAGCTCACTTTGACAATATCTATTTAAAGAGAAAGATTAAGAGAAATATGTATTTTAAATCTGTAACCTGTATTATTGCCTCTCATTATATGTTTTCTCAAAAAAACTTTACATGAATCAGATTTGTTTAGTCATTGTCATTATTCCAACTTGATGTTCTCTTTTATTTTAGGAAGTATGTCCTGGTATAATTTTCAGCTAGCCCTTAGCAAAGCTCCAAACCTCACTTTAGACATTTCCTTCAGCAAAACTAGGAAAATCATTTATTACAAAATATTTTTAATAGAAAATCTGACTGTTTTGGCATCTTTTTCCCAGCCTGCATGAGAAAAACCGATATTACCTTTTTAAAGGCTTTTAAATAGAGATCACACAGGACTCTTTTAAGGGGAGAGAAAACAATGGTAGCAGCCCTTGGGAGAAATTAGTCCCCTGGATTTCAAAGGGGAAGAAGATATTTGGAAGTTTTTTTGAGAATTAGGAGCTCATGTCTCACTCCCTTGCAGCAACTGTGAATGTTAGCAAAACTACAGAGGGCATGATGCCATCATAAACGAGGGAGCCTATATCCAAGATACCAAGGCTCTAAACTTGGTAAAGTCTCTACTTTCAAACTTTGGCAGAGATGCCACAGAGCAGATTGCCTCCAAAGCAACAGGCAAGTATATCAGTGATCATCCCAGTGGAAAGAAACCAAATGGCCCTTGCCAAATTTTCTGGATTTCCTCAGATTCCCAGGACCTTTACACAACCCTGGCAATGGAGAGGGAGGCCCAATGATGAATGGGTTTCCTACCATTCTGGCCAGATAGAGATGCGGAACAGAAATCTGCCTTAGAGAAATGAAGAGCTGTAGAATTTACAAATTAACATGCACAACACATTCAAATTTCTAGAGAATAACAGCTAGCAAATAAGTTCCATATTCAGGAGATTTATAAAAGCTTTTTAATGCTATTGGCTTTGTGACAAACAATTTCAATATATTCTACCCCTAGACGGATCTTCATAGTGTTCATTCAATTACTTGTTTATTCCCCAAAAGTATATTGAGTTCCTTCTGTGTACTAGGAACTGTTTTAGGTGCTGTGGTCGTAGTTAGAAATAAGAGAGACAATAACTACTGCGCCCATGGAACTTCTATTTTCCCTGTTCTTCATCACAGATTCCCCATGGTTGAGCCATACAGATTCCCCTGCAGTCCTCATGGTGCAAGATCAGAGTTGGTGCTCCCAAAAAGAAACCTACAGTGAGTAGGGGTGGAGGTTGCTGGTTCTCCCTGCCCTGGTTTCTCTTTTCCCACTGGAGGAACCGCAGGCTTAGGGGAGACGTCTTCACAGTGCTGCCTGGGGGAGGAACGATGCGGTCAACATGCAGCTGCTTCTCTTACCCTACTAATGCAGACTGTCTTGGTCTCTGCGATGCAGGGCACACTTCAGCCTCACCTCTGCATGCTAGGATCCTCTCACTGATATCTTTTTTTTTGCAATTTTTTTTTTTTTAAGGGGGAGCAAAGTCAGGAACAACCTATGTCACCATCTTGGTGAGTCACTTCCTCACATCTCAATTTTGACCCAGGGACCTCATCACTACTGAAGATATAAATACCTCTCCCTTTTGATCTCATCAATGTCCTGGAAGTGGTTCCTAAGCTTCAGAGATACTAATGTATCATCTGGGTGGATATGATTCCTGTCTACTCGGTAATTACTTCTTGAAACAGAGAGACGCTAAATACGACTTGAAGCTTGTAAGCTAACGCAGTCACTGTATCTCAAAGCATAGCTCATAATCATCAAAACCTAAGAATCTCTTTTGAAATTGTTTATTTCCATGAAACTACACTATAATTTTTTTGGATTCTGTTTGACTTCCGAGAATTCTGCAATAAGAAATGAGGCTTCTCGATAGTGTCTGTGTGCATAATCTACATATAATCAATCTGTATTAGTCTAGTTTCTCCAGAGAAACAAACCAGTCTCTTTATATATGGAGATTATAATGAATTGGCTCATGTGATCATGGAGGCTGAGAATTCCACAGTCTGCAGTTGGCAAACTGACGTCCTAGGAGAGCCAATGGTATAGTTCAGTTCGAGTCCAAGTCCAAAGGCAGAAGACCAATGTCCCAGCTTGAGGACCATTAGGCAGAAAGTAAATTCTCTCCTGCTCAGGCTTTTTTTGTTCTATTTAGGCCTCCAGTGGGTTGGATGAGGCCCCCCACACTGAGGAGGGCAACCTGCTTTACTCAGTCTGCTGATTCAAGTGTTAATCTCAACCAGAAACACAAACACACCCAGAAAAATGTTTAACCAGATATTTGGGCACTCCATGGCTCAGTCAAGTTGACACATAAAATTAACAATTACACCATGTTTTACTGGACAATCTGCCCAGGATGGTAAATGAAATTATAGTCATTCAACAAATTTGACAAATATTTATTACTCCTATTGTGCATTGGTTCCCAGTGTAGGCTTTTGGAATACAGTCGTAATTAAAACAGACAAAACCCACCTCATGGAGTTGACACTAAGAAGTATATTACATATTTCACAGGCACTGGCTTTCCACTATTTATTTTTTTAATAAAGATTTTATTTATTTATTTGTCAGAGAGAGAGAGAACACAAGCAGGGGGAGCGGCAGGCAGAGGGAGGGGAGAAGCAGGACCCCTGCTGAGCAAGGAGTCCAATGCGGGACTCGATCCCAGGACTCTGGGATCATGACCCGAGCCGAAGGCAGACGTTTAACCAACTGAGCCACCCAGATGTCCCTCCACTGTCTACTGAAGGACCTCCAGGCTCTTGCAAATGTGTTCCATCCCACAGCATCCAAGTATTCTAGGACTTTTAGTCAATTAGTCAACAAATAATTGTTGAATGAATGAACATCAGCCATTTTCTTCCTTTCTTCCCTCCTGGGCCTATTTTTCCTCTGTGTAGCTAGGTGAAATTGCCTCACATCTGAGAACATCTGAGGCTCACAGCGGACTCAGCTTTTGATGATTACCACTATGACCTTCACAGGTACCCCAAAGCTGTCCAGGACCCTTAAGAGGCCAAAGGGATCTTAGTTCCCTGGAGTCTTCAGCTCAGGGAAGATAGCTAAGGTTCATGCAGAGATGGAGGTAGGTGGATGGGGTGTGAGGACTTCCGCCACTCCTCTTACTCTTTGGTGTTACACTATGATATACAGGTAAACAAAAAGGGCCATCTGTACTCAAATAACTTAAAAAGCTGTTACAACAAAGAAATTTGTGATTAAAAAAAAATAGATGTATAGTCCCCTAAACCTACGTGAATCCCAGGAAATTGGAGGAAGGTTTGGAGGGACGTTGAGAATCTAAAATCAACCATGCTATACTCAGAATTGCCTATTGGGTGATGGAGTCCTTGCCATTGGACCCGCCCCATGCATCTGACTCATCTTTCTTTAGGATGACTTATCTCTTAAGAGATGTTTCATTCCTAATACAGATTTCTGGTGAATGAGTGACACCTGTGCTCCAGACATGTCCAGTCATGTTTTAGCTCCAGCAGTGCACACGGCCACAGATCAAACTGGCATCCCAACTACACACATAATATGGTTTGAATCTGAAATACCACCTCCTCGAACAAATCAATGACAGACTTGTTTGCCCTCTTTAAGACAAATACATTCGACGTCTTGCCATCTCAGTAGAAAATTCAATCTTGTGAGTCATAAAAGATCTGACAAGTTGGTTCCATTAGAGGACTTTAATTGCAAAAAGTTCTTGATTTGAAAAAAAATCCCTTTGCAAAAGTTTCTCCTCTGTGTCCTATGTGACTAAAATTTAAAAATTATATCCCTAGAATTTGCTTGATCTTCTTCTAATGAGCCATACAAATATTTCTATGGTAATATTTAAAGGACAAAAAGAAAAGTTTTAAACTTGGTATCTCCTTTTCTGTCACACTATACAAAATCTGACTTGCAACATTCCCAGCACAGAATCTCCTAACAAAAGATGCAGGGAAAAGTGTAACATGCTAGCCTGCTCTCTGGCTTGAGCAAGACTCTGAAATCTTCCCTTTCACCAGTTACAAATGCTCCACTTGTGAGAAGTTAACCCAATTCTTCCAGGTCTATAACACATTTCTCAAATTCTTCACTACAAATGAGTTAGCCCCTCCTAGTTTTTGTGTGCCTGTATACTTAATTTTATTTTGCTCTGTTTTGGTATTGAATAGATTACCAACAACTACCATTTATTGAGAGCTGGACAAGGTTGTAAAACATTTTCCCTAATCTTCATAACAAACTGCAAGGCAAATATTCTTTCTCACACATACAGCCACGGAGGTAACTGTGCTGAAAAAATAACCTGACTCACTTGTCCAAGGTCACCCAACCGGAGACTATAAATTAAGGTATAAAAAAAGATTTTGCTGAATTTCTCATGGTCCCTGTCAGTAATAATTAATAATGAATGCGCCATTACAACACAGCTATGGTTAGAAAGAAAGACTGAAATTTTGTGGTTTAGTTAATGCTCCAGGAAGAAGTTTTTGAAAACCAACCTCCACACAGTTTCCTGTGTTCTTCTTGCTGATAAAGGCCTACATGAAAGAGGAAAGAGTGCTATTAGCTCTCTCCTTTGGATATGCACAGAACAACTTGAACATGAAATTTTGCCCCATATTAACTCTAACTGAAGCCAACCCTATTTGTTCTTGGTTGGCATCAGATTTTATTTTTTTATTTTTTATTTTTAAATTATTTATTTGTCAGAGAGAGAGAGAGCAGGTGGAGCAGCAGAAAGAGGGAGAAGCAGGCTTCCCGTTGAGCAAGGAGCCCGATGTGGGACTCGATCCCAGGATCCTGGGAACATGACCTGAGCTGAAGGCAGACACTTAACCAACTGAGCCACCCAGGCATCCCTGTTATCAGATTTTAAATATGATCATAAATATACATTTATGTTTAGTAACAACAGGGATGATGTTGCAATGGAGATGCTGTTGACACCAGCTAGAACCTGAGATCCCGACCTTTGCTGCCCACCTGCTTGTACTCACTAACGTTTATCTTATATTTTTTCTGAAGCAGTTCTTTCTGGCTTACCTCTTAACTCAGGCAAATGAAACCTGAAACCACCCCTTGGGTGATGGCCACTATCCTCACAAAACCTTCCCGTGGCGCAGACCACCCAGACCTTTTGAGCTAAACCCCTGACCTGTTCCTGCATAGATGGACCACAGAGTGACCTCTGGAATGATCTACAATTACCTTTACCTCATTATAATACTAAAATCTCTAACCAAGGAGGAGCACCAGCCTCATTTACATAACATACAATGTATGTATGGGCATGTTTCCTTAAGGCACATGAGTGACCTTATGCCCGCCTCTACATACAATGATAAGGCTTCCCTATCTAAGTATTCATCTTAACCCTAAACAAAACCATTCACCCTCTGTTGGGGAGTCATGGCTTTGGCAGCCATTCCCCATGATCTCCTTATTTGCTACAAATAAGGTTTTCTTTGCACCACAACTCACCTGGTGCACTTTCTGTGACTCACCAAGGAGTGAACTCACGTTGGTTCAGGTACACCGTCACAATACTGAACTTTGTATTCAGTGTTGCTACAGGTATACTGGAATATGTAGAAAAAGGAAAAGTGCCATGTTCAAAACTTTTAAATTACAGAAGGTTTACCCTTAACTAATATTTACTAGGTAGGAAGTCAATGATTAGGAGGAATATAAAAATTCACTAGGGAAAATGTATTCAAAAAATTGTTCAAATAGGAAATTAGATTTGAAACTGGCAGTATTAGCAACGCTTTTTATCACTAGAGCTCTTTATTGGTATTATTTTGTAAAATTTCTCATGAGTGGTTTTTTAATTACCATTTCTGTCCAGTTGTTATTTCTCTGCATATTCAACCTACATTTCACCCAGAAACATTTTGAGTAAACTTGACTAATATTTAGTTTCAGACAAACTTATTTCAGAGTGTCTTATCCCTCTTAAGATACAATTTGTCACCAAGTTATCTTTTCAGTAAGTTTTTCTTCAAAAATTATATCTTTTTCTTTGCAAGTGTTGACCATATATAACTCCTCTGGAAAAGCAAGTGGCAATAAAATATGGGAATTCATTGGAAACAGGAGCAATACCAGAAATCACAGGTCTCAATGTCAGCTGTTGATATCCAGAAAGACCCTCAGAAGAACCAACTGCTCAAGCAAAGTGTAGTTTATCAGTGGTATAAAAAAGGAACAGTCCCCTACAGTGGGAAGGCTATAGTTGATATCTAATTCTCGTTTTTAATCAATAATGAAGAGTATTAGCATGGAGTTAAATACCGGAAGAAACAGCTGAAAAAAGTTGAAAGTCATTGTCTTTGGAGGCATTGTGAAGGGGAAGAAACTACAGATTCTCATCAAAGCCCTCATGGGCTCTTCCTTCTCTCCTCTTTTCTTTCTTTCTTTTCTCTCCCCCCCCCCGGCTTTTATTCTCTCTAAAAATATTAAGTGGTTACCTTCTCTTACTTTTTTTTTTTTTTGAGGAGTCTCAGGCCAGCAATATCTGTGGAACAAAGTCCAAATATGGAAAGAATAAAGGCTGAAATGAACCGTGTAATGTTGGATTATAAGTGGACATATTAGTGTAAGCTCATTTTTAAGAATACACATATGGAAATAGATATAGATATAAATACATGTGTATGAGTGTGTCTGTGAAGATATCTTTCCTATTTCTGCCTTCTGAGAGACCCAGAAGTAATAATATCTCAGTAGCAATGAAAACATCTAGTTTCTTTGTTTCTAAATATTCTGTTTTTAAATTATATTCTTAATTTTTAATAAAAAACCCAGTACTCCTTGGAGAAATGGCTGATTCCAGGGCTTAAATAGAAAAAGTACATGACAAGCCTAGTACATCTTTTTGTTACAGAAGGTACTCAATAAAATGGCTGAAGGAATTACGAAAAGGGCCTAGAAGCTAGCTTGAAGGGGCTCCCACCAGCCAAAAGTTAATAATTTTAGCATCAAAATAAATAATGACAGTAATAATTGCAACTTACTGAATGAAAAGGGAATTCATAATTCCATAGATATAAAAAATGAGTGATTTTTTTAAGTGAAGAAGGAAAGTCATACATTAATAGAGAAGGCCAAATAACATAATTGGAAGGAATGATGAGGAAAAGAATCAGTATTTAGCAATTATCATAATAATAACTGATTCAGGAATGAATCATCAATGGATGATAAGGCAAGTGGATGAGTTTGTTGAATAACAGGATATATATATATAGTTATTTGTAAGCTTTACAGTCGATAAACTGGGTAGATATCACTCTACCAAAATGTTCAAAGTTATCATGAGTAATGGGGCAACACAATGTCCGTCACATGCCTCACTGAGAGCACAGAACCATTTCTATGGATTTCCTACCAAAAATCATTACCTGGATCTGATCATGAGAAAATATCAGACAAGCTAATGTTGAAGAATTCTAGCAAATGACTAACCTGTACTCTCCAAAAATATCAAGGTCACAAAAGACAAGAAAACGCTTTGGAAAACTACCAGACTGGAGGTGTCTATTGAACTACTATTATTTTTAAAGACTTTATTTATTTGAGAGAGGGAGCACGAGTAGAGGCAGAGGGAGAAGCAGACTCCCTGCTGAGCAGGGAGCCCGATGTGGAACTCTCAATCCCAGGACCCTGGGATCTTGACCTGAGCCAAAGGCAGATGCTTAACTGACTGAGCCACCCAGACGCCCCCTATTGAGCTATTATTGGTATATGCAGAACATAATCCTGGATCAGAAGAAATGAAAAATGTTTTATATAAAATCATGGTGATTAACAAAATTAAAAATGTTAAACAAAAAAGCATTATTGGAAGTTTCTAGCCAGGTAAGTTAGGCTTTTCCAGATAGAAAATAAACAGTAAAACTACCTCTATTTGCAGATGAAATAATCTTTCATGCAGAAAATCCTAAGGAATCCACAAAAACCTATTAGAGCTAATAAATGAATTCAGCAAGGTTACAGGACACAAGACCAACATACAATAGTCAATTGCACTTCTATGCACAAGCTTTGAACAATCTGAAAATGATATTAAAAACAATTTCATTTATAATAGCATCAAAAATTAAAATGCTTAAGAATAAAAATAACAAAAGAAGTATAAGACTTCTACATTGAAAATTATAAAATATTGTTGAAAGGAATTAAAAAGCACTTAAATAAATGGAAAGACATCTATGTTCATGAATGGAAAGACTTCATGTTAAGATGGCAAAACTTTCCAAAATGATCTGCGATTCAATGTAATCAAAATCCCAGCCGGCGTTTTTTTTTTTTTTTTAATTGACAAGCTGATCTTAAAAATCATATGGGAATACAAGAGACTCAGATTAGCCAAAACAATCTTGAAAAAGAATGAAGTTGGGGGATACATGCTTGCCAATTCCATTACAAAACTGCAGTAATCAAGAATGTGTGGTACTGACATAAAGAGAGACATATAGATCAATGAAAGAGAATTTAGAGTCCAGAAATAAACCCAAACATTTATGGGCAATTGATTGTTGACAAGGATGTCAAACGATTTAATGGGGAAAGAATAATCTTTTGATGTACAATGCTTGGACAACCAGATATCGACCTGCAAAAGAATACAGTTGGACTTCTACTTCACATGTTAAAAATTAACCCAAAATCAAAGACCTAAATGTAAGAGCTAAACTTTAATATTCTTTGAAGGTGCAAATCTTTATGACTTTGAATTAGGTAATGTTTTCCTGGATACGACACTTTAAGGAAAAAAAATAGATAAACTGGACTTCATCAAAATTTTAAATGGTGTACTTCAAAGGACACCATTGATACATAAAGAACTCTTGAATATAAAAATAACTTACAGCTCAAAGACAACATAATTTAAAAAAGGGAAAAGGTTCTGTATAGACAATTCTACAAAAAAGATATACAAATTGCCAAAAAGACCGTGAAAAGATTATTATTAGTCATTAGGGAAATGCAAATAAACCACAATGAAATAACACTTCACATACTCTAAGAAAACTACAATTAAAAAGATAAGCAGTAGTAAGTGTTGACGAGGATGTGGAGAAATTGGAATGCTCAAACATTGCTCGATGGAAAGATAAATAGTACAGCTGCTTTAGAAAACAGATGGTCAGTTCCTCAAAATGTTAAACATAGAGTTACCATATGACCCAGAAATCTCAATTCTAGATATCTATTCCCCAAAATGAATACATATCTCCATGTAAAACTTGTATATAAATGTTCATAGCAGCATTATTCATAATAACTGAAAAGCAAAACCCAAATGTTTATCGACTGAAGAATGGTTAAACAAAATGTAGTACCTCTATAAAATGGAATATTATTGGCCATAAGAAGGAATTAAGTATGGATAGGTGTTATAACATGGATAAACTCAGAAACATTATGCTACATGAAAGAAGCCAGTCACCAAAGACCACGTATTTTGTTTTGAGCTTGTTTTGATTAAATATTTAAAATACAGAATTGTTACATGTTGTATATTTAAAGAGACAGTAAAAAAAGGAAATTGTCATCAATTCAAGTTACACCTAAGAATAATAGAGGCTTTTGAATCCCAAGGAGAACAAAGTTTTTAAAAATGAATAAGCAAATACATTAAAACTTTAAGGATATTTATGGGGCGCCTGGGTGGCTCAGTTGTTAAGCATCTGCCTTCGGCTCAGCTCATGATCCCAGGGTCCCAGGATCGAGCCCCACATAGGGCTCCCTGCTCTGCGGGAAGCCTGCTTCTCCCTCTCCCACTCCCCCTGCTTGTGTTCCCTCTCTCGCTGTGTCTCTCTCTGTCAAATAAATAAATAAAATCTTTAAAAAAAAAAAAAACTTTAAGGATATTTAACAACTTATTGAAGTCAGGACAATAGATAAATTCTTCATATATCAACAATAGGAACCTAGATGTCCCAGAAATTATATTTCCAAGGATATGCTTTATAAAATATTACATTCTTGTTAAACTGGGACTTTGGCAACTTTGGATATAATTTCACCCCTGAACCTATACCATGATGAATTAGTCAGCAGCACCACATTCCATCTCTGGGAAATGGCCAGAACGGGCAACTCCCTAGAGACGAAAAGTAGATTAGTGGTTGGCTGGGACTAAGTGCAAGGAGGATGAGAATGATTGATAATGGATACAAAGTTTCTCTGGGGGATAATGGAAGCATTCTAAAATTAGAGTGATGGTTGCACAACTCTAAAAATGACTGAATTGCATATTTTCCCCCTACCTTTCCCCTTCTTGAATTGTACACTTTTAACAGCCAACCTTTATGATATATTGCATTTCTATGAAGTTGTTAATAAATAATATACACAGACAGAGAGAGGCCAATAAGGTAAATGTGATAAGATATTAACAAATAGGGTACCTGGGTGGTAGGTACATGGAATTTCTAAATTTTGCAGCTTTTCTGTAAATTAAATTTATTTCAAAATAAAAAATTAAAAAGTCAGGTGTCCCCTGACTTTTTTAACTAAATGCATGTATCATAGTGATAAAATTTTAAAGATTATGGAACAGATATGGGTTTAGAATGAAGTAAGAGATAACATGGTCTAGTCAGGATGACTCCAGAACTCCAAGAGGCACCATCCAATAATATAATGGCCAGACATTCCCCACTAATCTGTAGCTTTAAATTCAATGTATGGGGCTTATCTGGCAAACCTCTAGAGTTGGCCAGTTTTTAGCTCTGCTGTGTAGGTAACTTATTTATGCTATCAGGGTATAGTAGGCAGAATTCTAAGATCACCTGCAATGACTCAACCCTAGTATAATGCTCTCCTCGAGTGTGAGCGGGAACTGTGAAGGTGACAGTACAGTCCCTCCCATGACTGGATTATGTTTTATGGCAGAGTTGACTTTAAGAAAGAATAGACCTGATCTAAACACATGACCCTTTTAAATCTGGGTCTTGACATTAGACAAAGGAGCCAGAGATTTGACAGGAGATGTTCACATTGTCTGCTTTAAAGATATAGGGGGCCACATGGCCAAAAATGTAGGCAGCCTCTGGGAGCTGAGAGCAACCCCCAACTGACAGCCCCAGCAAGGAGACTGGAACCTCCGTTCTATAGCCTCAAGGAATGCGATTCTGCCAATGGTCTGAATGAGGTTGGAAGTTGATTCTTCTTCATAGGCTCTAGATGGGAAAGCAGCTGCGTTGATACCTTGATTTTGGCATTGTGAGATCCTGAGCAGAGAACCAAGTCATGCAGTGCCAGGACTTCTGCCCTAGAGAACTGTGAGCTAATAAATGTGTTGTTTTAAACTGGGAAGTTTGTGATGATATATTACAAAGCAAAAGAAAATGATACACAGAGTATCCATTTCCTCACATATAAAATTAGAATAGGATGCCTGGGTGACTCAGTCGGTTAAGCGTCTGCCTTCGGCTCAGGTCATGATCCCAGGGTCCTGGGATTGAGCCCTGCATTGGGCTCCCTGCTCAGCCAAGAGTCTACTTCTCCCTCTGCCTTTGTCCCTCCCCCACCAACTCATGCTCTCTCTCGCTTGCTTTCTCTCAAGCAAATAAAATCTTTAAAAAAATAAAATGAGAATAATAGCACTATCTGCCTCATAGCAAGGTGAATCCTTACCAGATAAAAGAATCATATAAAATATTTAGCAGTCTTTCATGTAGTACGTACTTAATTTAGGTTAGCTCTCATTATCATTACTTATACTCTTGTTATTGAGATCAGGTAAAGCAAAATCTCAAAAAAAATCAGAATCTTCTCCAATAACCCATAATAAACTTATTCATTAATATGCTATCCAAGATATTTTGTCACACCCAGGATATGAGTAATATTACTAATATCATTCACAATTAAGGCTTTGGCTTTTATTCAAGATCTGATTTATCCCAATGGTAGCATATCTTAGTGAAAGATAACTTTCTCAGTCCTTTAAAGTATTCATCACACAGCTACCTGTCAAGTTTTGATGATGGGTGGAAAATGATGGAGATAGCAGGGAACATTCTTATAAATGTTCCCTGAATATGGCATTTAAAATTTTATCTGTTAACTGTAAAACTGAAATACTCCTGCCAACTAACAGAGCCAAGATGGTACTCATGAAACAAACAAGCCAAACCACCTGAATAAAATCACACTTGTAAAATGGACTGAATAGTTTTGTGGCACCTAATCCCCGCTATGGGCTAATACTCAGCATGGCTGATAGCCAGACTCTAAAATCGACTGATCGTAATGTGTACCTGTGCATATGTGAAGCAAAACACCACTTATTCCCAGGTGGTATTTATCTAAAGATAAATAAGTGAAGTAGTGAAGCCGAAAAATTGCTAACCCATATAGCATTAAGCTAGCTTTACCTCAAACACTTCATAATTTCCATTTATGTTTCATGATATCACCAAGATTGCCATGGATTCATTCTCCTTGCTACTGAGTAAGGGCGGCACTCATTCCTATATCCTCCCTTCCCATCAAATTTAAAACTGTACCAGTATTTTAAGATCTCTAGAATTCAAAGAAATGCACCATTGAATGATCAGAGCAGTCGAGAATGTCAAGTAGATCCATGGTCTGCAATAAATGTCTTCAAAACATAAAAATGATGGAGAAATGAAATTGGAATATACCTTCTCAGCAAAGTGAAAATGTCACTAAGCTATATGACTTTCTGAAATTAAGACATAATTTTGAGAAAATCATTAATCAACAGTTATTAAATACCTGACTATGATAAACAACTTTTGATAGCTGAGATTCCTAGCTAAGAAAATTAAGTTTAAAATTTATTTAAAGTCTCATTCAACTCTCCTTACCTTACACATAAATCTATTCTAACTGGAGTCATTTCATGTTGCCCTTTAAATTTTGAATCCTAGCAACATTCTTATTTTAATCATTCTTAAACACTAATTTTTGAAATGAAGGTTTATCCATTATTTTTACAAAACACCTTACCTTATCATTAAAAAGAATGCTGACTTAAAAGTTGTATGTTTTATATACATATAATTTGTATCTTGTTTATTAGCACATCACATTCAAAATACTTCACTAGTTGAACAGAGTGGCATATCAATAAATCAAAGGCAGACTTAATCCTGATACCAGAATAATGATGTATGGCACATCTTCATATACGGGGCCACGGGGGAGGGGAAGGCAGGTAACTTCCCACATTAAAGTACCCAAAATTATTTGAGAACTATTTTAATATGTTTAGTTAAGACTTAGTAATTTATGAGGCATAAATAGATATTTGAGAGTGTAATTCCAAATATAGAAAAATAATATAAGTTCGAGCTACATATTTAGTTATTAAATATCATTCTTTTAATGATATTACTAGAACATAAAGAAAAAAGTTAGGGGGTTTGTCTGTTTTTCAAAAGAAAATTAGTCTCTTTACTTCATAGCAGCATTTCTAAACCAGATATGCTTTGGATAATCAATCACTGTAATCCCCTTTTGGTGTGTGCAGGCTTTTTGCAAGAGGGTCCATAGTTTTACTTCAATACTAAATGATGCTGAGTTCTCAAAATTATAAGAACCATGGATTATTTCATTGTTATCAGAGATTTAAATAAATATTGAGTAGATGCCTATCAAAGGGTTAAAATTATTTTATCTTAGTGATAAAAATAATTTTATTATTTTTATTTAATTTGAAAAATACTTTAAAAATATATAAAAAGAAATCACCTGTAAATCTACCACAATGTGCATATACATTGATGTGTATTCTCCCCTCCCACATCTCACACTGGACTTGTTATGTTATATTAACAATTTGAAATGGTCTTTGTAGATATTATCCCAAGTTTATGCAGACATATTTATGAATATTTACATTACATTCACATACGTATTTTTTTATAAAAAGGAGTCCTGATATATATGTACAAAACTTATTTTTATTTTTTAATTACAAATACACTGTGGACATATTTTCAGATCTGAATATATCTACATCATTCTTTTTATTGGTTGTATAACACTGCTCGCCTCCAAACATGTTACATAATTTAGTCCTTCATTATGTTTATTGTCTATTTCCTTCCGTAGATAAGCTTCATTGGATAAAGAGTTCTTCATTTACTGCCATATCCAAGTGCTTAGGTTAGTCCTACCATATAGCAGGTTCTCAACAAATAATTGTTGAATGAATCAAGTTTTAACTAATGTAAACCCATAACATGTTTTGCTATACTCTTATTAATGAACTTATTTTGATTGTGTTCTTTGCTATTAAGAGAAATATTTCAAGACTGTCTCTATGGATCGATCTTCCCTTACTGAGGCAGTTATTTCTTAAATTCCTGGAAGGTAACTCGTAGGTTATAGATTATATACTTTTAAAAATAGTATTGCTAAACTGTCCTCCAAAAATGTTATACCAAATTAAATTCTTAATACAAGATATGAGTCAGACATTTAGTTTTATTCCTTATAACTTTCTGCTTTTCCAATTTCCTATAACCGACATTAATTATCTTAATCAGAAGAAGAGCCATGATTAAAAAAAATTAGTTTTTATTTTCTTGATCGTCCTAGAAACTTAATTTAACAGTCTAAAGCTTGAACATAACAGGTATCATTTGGACTATTGTAGTCTTTTTTCACTGATTTAAGTTATTCCAGTACTTAATTTTAAAAAATTGTTATTTCAATGTCTATCAACAATTTACTACCAATTTACTTATCAAAAGTAAGCCTTACAACATGCTTACTGGAGCAGAAAAATTAGAAAGATATAACTAATTTTCTAAAGTTGATGTTGCCTTATAATTTGCAGAGTAGCACGAAGAGAAATGCTTTTAATAATAAATGATTTTTGACTAATGATGAGTTATTAATAAATAAATGTATTTGCCTCTCAGCCCTTTTAGTTAAAAGTCCAGGGAGGAAAGAAACAAATTAAAATTTTCAGAGTACACGAAGTATATATTAGCTTCCAGGTTTGGAATCTTTCTAAGCAACCAGTAGACTAAAAAAGGAGTTATACAGTTTTAAATTTGACCTTATTGTCAATAAGTGTGACCATGGCTTTGCTAAAGTGTTGTCCTACAAAACTTATACTGTTAACCCGGAGTCATGACACTAGAGCTGCTTATTCAGACCTTCTGATGAATTGCATTGAACCAGTCATATATATCTGCATCTCATCTAAGTAGAAATAGACACAGGGAGGAGTTTGTGTCAGGGTACAAGGATTCCCTTTGTGAAGGGAAAGCAAACGGTAACTGTAATGGGACTGGACCCTCCATCATTGATGGAGGACTCATGTCTTCTGACTAACTTATCCAGGGAAAACATTCATTGTCTCCCAAACAGTTCAAAAGCTAATAAAATTTCATAACCAGTGGACTTCTGATTTATATAAAAGCAAGTTGTAAGTAATGAAATAGGAAATCTGTAATGAATAGAAAAAAGTCCCACTTTAATCAACATTGAAGAATACTTCTAAATGCCATGGGTGCGGTGGCATGATTTTAGACTTCTGCAAAGTAAGCAAGCCCTGCCCTCAAGGAATCTGCATATCACCTAGTAGCCAAGGAGATTCAGAGAAAGAGGTAAGCAAGAAAACATGGCAACTTGAGTCGGCATTCTATCTAGAGGTGAACTTTGTGATGCTTCATTTCAGTGTTACTGTAAGAAATTATAAACAGCTACTACTTGTTAGATGAGCGAACACAATGTGATCATGAAAGAACTGGAAAATCTCAAAGGGGTTTCCCATTAATTAAATTCCGATAGGGATTCAAGACCTAAGTCATCCTTCAGCATTCTGGTTTTTAACTTTTCCCTTAAATTAACATATTTATGTTTACTCAGATTCCTTTATTCATTTTTTCATCTTTTCTCTAGTTATGAAGAAAAAGTTATCTTTCTCTTTTTTAAGATTTTATTTACTTATATGAGAGAGAGAATGGCAGGGGCAGAGGGAGAGGGAGAAGCAGACTCCCCACTGAGCAGACAGCCTGACGTGGGTCTCAAACCCAGGACCCTGGGATCATGACCTGAGCCATAGGCAGATGCTTAACCAACTGAGCTACCCAGCCGCCCCTCTTTCCAACTTTCTAATGCTTCTTAAACTTCAAGTATTTGCATGGATAAGATTCAAAAGGCCTGTTTCTTTAAAAAGGCTTTTGTGAAATTAAATTCTTTGAATAGCTATTATCAAAGTATTATTTTAATCCTAACAAGATCAGGGCCCTAATTAAGCCCCTTGTTGGTTAAAGTCAATATTCTCCTTTTATTACTTAAAGATGTCTGCCAAGGATCTCAAAGGCATTAATTTATTGTGAAATTTTTAGATGAATTTCTTGAAAGGTGTGTCCTCCTATTTATCCAGGTTGCCTGTATATTATTGTCCCATTGTTTACTTTAATATGTTTTTTCCATGCAAATTCAATGTCTCATTCCTTTATTGGGAAGGTACTATCATACTGTTGAACTTGGTAGATAGTCAATCAAAGATTCACTTAATAAGTTAACCCTACAGATACTGATTGAACACCTTCTGTGTACAAAGTAAAACAGTAGCTGCTGAGGTAAAGACAAAAGTAAATTAATCACAGACCTAATTCTCCTAAAGTTAACAATCAAGTGGCAGAGATGGTGACAAGACATATAATTTGGTGCCCGAGTAAAACATTGAGAAGAAAATGGAAGAGGAGAAAGTGAAATTTTTAAGTGTCATCCTTGTGCAGGTCATGCTAGTCTGCTCTGTATGGGTCCAATTTAGTATATGTGCTGCCAGAGAGAGCAGGAAAGTGAAATTTTTAGATATTGAAACTTCCTAATTTGCCATTAAGGCAGAATTTACATAATTACATGGGTTCCACTGCAAAAAACTCTGAATTTTCTTATTTAAACATTTACTACATCTCTCATTTATTCCACATACCATTATTTATTGAACACCTCCTGTGTGTACAATACTGCATAAGGTTATGTCAGAATAGAGAAGTGATGTATTATCTAAAAACAAAATATTTAGACACTTCAGGATTGCTATTCTTCATAGAGATGCTTTTATAGCTTGGCCCAGAATTTTCTAGAGGGCCTAAGCTGACTTTCATAGAAACTACCTTTTATATTGTAGTTAACACTTTTTACATCATTTTTTATCTTAATGTTAAAATCTTAAAGTTCATATTTTTGGACTTTCGTTTCAGAAGGTCTTTGTATTAATGGTAGAAGCCAGGATTTCTGGCAGTAAACAACAGCACAAAAAAGTCATCATACACCTGTGAATCTTAGCATTTATCTGGTAGACTGTGTTAGAAATGATAACATGTAAAGCAGAGTTCTAATTCTTCCAACTGGCAACAGATATCAAGTCATAAGTCCAATTATTCTTTACAGTTCACCAAATATTCTTGGGTCTTGAAGAAGATAACCAAAAAGTGATATATGCACATTATTCACATTATTGTGATGATATATAAGATATTTCACAAATTTCACACTGTAAGGTATTTAGTTTCTTTCAGTGGTGGCAAAATACATTCAGATATGAAAATGCCCACCTAAAAATGCATATGCCAGTTATATTCACTTAGTAATGGCCATGAGTTAATAGTTAATTTGCATCAAATGAATTAAAACACAAGAAAAAATTATTTCTTATTAAAAAGAGAAGTGCTGCTCATAGAAAAATGCTATGGGAAAAACATTCAATATTATACTCAAATGTTGATGCATGAGGAGTGAATACAAAATGTACAAAAGTGCAGGGACTCTGAATCCCATGTGTCCATTTTCAGGAAGCCACTGTAGGATGTGCGTGGTAAAACAAGAAAGAGGTAGACTGGTACCTAAAATAGGGGATCCAAAACAAGAAAGCCAAAAAGTAGAGACCCACCAGGACAGCCATGCTAAGCTTAGTCTAGAAAGCAGCTAGTACAGACTGAAACAGGCAGAGGGGTAAAATCTCCAAATGATCAGATTTATTTGAACATTTGAAAAGATAGTAATGAGTATTTGAGTGATCCGACAGAGGTAGATTGAAAAGGTATATTGAAAATCAAACAAAACAAGATGGGAGCAAAGCAATTAACTCTAAGTAAGCAAAAGACTGAAAAAAGATAAAATATAATATCTACCTCATTTGTTAATAGGCAATATCTACACAGTAAAACTGACCAATGATTTAAGCAAATGTTTTACAAAGATATTGGGAAGATAGAGGAAGGGAAGAGAGGTGAATATAAAAGAGAAATAACATGTGATAAAGAAAAAGTTATATGTATGTATAATTTGTATATGGAGGAGGGGGAAATATCAGACAAATCAACTAAAGTTGTTGAAAGTGAATGTGTCTGGGTAATGGACTAGAAAGGAACAAAGGTAGAGAGGTGTCTGATATTTATTATAACTCTTTCACTTTTAAAACCTTTGTGTATAGCATTTTGATAAAAATCTTTGAATTTTTTTTAAAGAAAGAGAGTACACACGCACACACACACACACACACACACACACACAAGCTAAGGGGGGAGGGGCAGAGGGAGAATCTTAAGCAGGCTCTCCAACCAGCATGGAGCCCCTATGGGGATCTATGTCACAACCCTAAGATCATGACCTGACCCAAAAACCAAGATTTGGACATTTGACTAAGCCACTCAGGCACCCCCAAATCTTTGAATATTTTAAATTAATATTTTAATATTTTAAATTTGCAAACAACAAAATGCATTCTGCCTAATCTAAGTAGAGAAACAATTTGTTAAGGAATACAAGGGAAATCATAGTTTCATTAAACGGGTTAGTGAAAACAGGGGAGAGGCTGTGTATCCAGCAACACACAAAGATTTGGTCCATTAAAGACATTCCTCCTAAAGCCAAATGCTACAAATCCCAGCTACCACCCATTCCAGAAGAATGGATGTTACCTACTCAGGTTGCTGACTTTTGGATCAGTCTTACAGATTGTGAATGACAGAATATGGATTCCCTGTTTTCAGCCTATGGCCAAAGGAGTCTAGAAAAGTGAGTTTCCTGGTTCTCCTTTAAAGAGGCAAAAAAAAGTATGGGAAATTATCAAGATATAGAGAAGTTATAAAAAAAGATACCAGATAGCTAAAAATGACAAATGTTTGCTACCCATAGATAAATCAATTCCTTTCCAGAATGTATGCTTTCTGTCATCAATAACTAACCATTTAAATACCAGCATCATTTGTAATTACAAAAAAAAATTTCTAAGAAGATGTTATAATTCTGGATTGGAAACTTCTGGGAATTTATTAATTATCCATTACTGTGGGGAGCTAGATATATCAGAGCACAATTTATACAGAGATGTGAATATATTCTCGGCCTGATTATAAGAAAGCAAGTGTGAACAAGCATCTGAAAAACATTTGGTTAAATGGAAAGGTGTAGAAGACCGAGTGAAAAACTCAACATCTTGGAGAAGAGTTACAAATTCTGTGACAAGAATGGCTTTCTACTGTTAACTTTTCCTCTTCTACATACTGCGCACTGAAGTTTATTTTTATTGCAGTTGGAATTTGACCATCTTAAGTATATGTTTTGGTGATTATCGTTTTCTTTAGCTGAAATTATCATAAATGTCTTCACTTATTAGCAGCAATTATGTGATAGTCAAGTATATTAGGAAGTAAACCTGTTGATTTGTCTCCAGGGTAACTTAGGCACAATTGGAGACAGGTGAAGACATAAAGAACGAGATAGATAATGTTATAATAATACAGAATAAGAATTGGAATTGTTATTTGATGAAATAAGAGTCCAGGTTTCATTTACTAAGTCAACATAATACCAGGAAATTAGACTAGCCCAACAATCCAAAATTATATATGTAGCAACTCCCAAGAATATTATCACTTTAAAATTCTTGAGATATATTAGCCCTTCAAGACAGAATCACAGAACATAGACATCTCAAGAGACCATCCCATCCAGTTACACTCTGCCTCCAGTCAAGATTACGGTAGTCATTGATTCCCAAAATGTACATTATGGTAATGAAGTTAGAGTTGATATAGGATATAACATCCTCATTTTACAGATTATAAAACCAAAATTCTTAGAATTGGAAAATGTATGCCCTCATTTTTATAAGTGAAAAGTTCAGAAAGTAAAAGCAATATGAAGAAATTCACATATGAATGGAAGAAAACGTTTTAGAACACAGATGTCTTGGTGTTGAACATTGAGCCAGAATATCATTTCATAGAGTATACATGTCCTTAACTGCTACCCTATACTGCCTCTTGACAAAGGAGAAGTGTGGTTATTAAATATCAGAAGTCCAATTGCAAGTATAATAAAAGATATGTAAATTAAAATAAGAGGAAATTATGGTTCTCAGTTGATTCTTGTTATTTGCGGTAGTTATATTTTTTTAAGGATTTTATTTATTTATTTGACAATAAGAGAGAGCACAAGCAGGGAGAGTGGCAGGCAGAGGGAGAGGGAAAAGCAGGCTCCCCCCTGAGCAGGGAGCCTGACATGGGGCTTGATCCCAGGACCCTGGGATCATGACCTGAGCCGAAGGCAGACACTTAACGTACTGAGCCACCCAGGTGCCCCAGTAGTTACATTTTTAAAAAAGATTTTCTTTCTTTCTTTATTTGAGAGAGACAAGCAAGCACAAGCAGGGCGAGGGGCAGAGGGAGAGGGAGAAGCAGACTCTCCGCTGAGCAGGGAGCCTGACATGGGGCTCGATCCCAGGACCCTGGTTTCATGACCTGAGCCAAAGGCAGATGCTCAACTGACTGAGCCCCCGAGACACCCCAGCAGTAGTTACATTACATAAAGAACTGTGAACACTGAATTAGTGAATACTGAGCCATTGCTCCAAGGGGAAATACAAGATTATGTTTTGGAAAGCTTTTGGTTACAACTTTTCTTCAACTGAGAAATTTATAATGTTTAATTATATGCAACATTTGTTTAATTATATGCAGTATTTCTGTAGAATAAAACACTAGCTGAGAAGGGTTTACCATGATCCTCACCCTGGTAACATGAACATAAGTTTCTTTGGTTTTCAGCCTCACAACAATGCTGTCAACCATGGGTTGCTGTTGTTTTGTTTTGTTTTTAACCAGTCATCATCTCATGAATCCCCTTCTGTCCTTTCCATAACTTCATCATAAGCTGTAGATGTTACTTCAGCACTTTCCACGGCAGCCTCATGTACAGATCAGAGAATTGGCTCTCCCTTTTTCTGGATAGACCATTGAACTCACAGCCTGTAGCACTATAACTCATGCCTATATGAAATTAATCTAACACAGGTATTTTCTCCAGAAGACACACCACAATTTCTTTCCATACACATAAAAAACCAAAAAACAAAACAACAGCAAAAAGGAGATAGCACTTTAGCACAGTGCTTGGGGACCATTTTGAACAACAAAATTACCAAAACAAGCCCCAAAATGCAAAACTTGTGGCACTAAATTGACCATGAAAAAGACACTTGAGAGTTGAACCAAGAATGCAGAGTGTTGCCTTGCTTGACCTCAACTGGGTATGGTTTTTCACTACTCGGCACATGTCCACAAATGACCGGGAAAGTGCTGTTTGACTTTGAGGTTACAAATAAAGTCTAATGAGTAAGCAAATTCACAAATGCAGAATTCACAAGTAATAAGGATTGACTGTATATTGACCAAGATTTCAAAAGAAGGACAAGACTAGTGTGGCCAGAACGGAGGACAGGGATGTACTCCACTGGCGTGTGCCTTCTGAATTGGGAAAGAATTTTCAGAGGTCAACTTGGAAAGAGGAATCAAACATTTTTAAATTGTTCACCTGTGATGATCAATTTCATGTGTCAACCTAATTGGGCCACAGGGTATCCCAATGTTCGGTCAAACATTATTCTGGATGTATCTATGAAGGTGTTTTTGGAGGAGATGAACATTTAAATTGGTACACGGAGTAAAGCCGATTGTTCTAATGGGGGCTGGGTGTGAAGATGGTGCTCATCCAACCAGTTGAAGCCCTGACTAGAACGGAGAGGCTGACCCTCCCCTGAGTAGGACAGAATTCCTCCTGTCTCACTGTCTTTAAAGTAAAGTATCCGGTTTTTTTCTTGCCTTTGGACTCTAACTGAAATATTGACTCTTCCTGGGTCTCAAGCCTTTAGGCTCTCTGACTGGAACCACACCATGAGCTCTCCTGCGTCTCCAGCTTGCTGCGCCACCCTACATATCTTGAGACCTCTCAGTCTCCATAATCCTGTGAGCCAATTTCTTAGAGTCAATTTATTTCTCTCTCTATGTGTATCCTATTGGTTCTGTTTCTCTGGAGAATTCTAATACACAGGCTCTGTCAATGGAATTGTACTTCTAGGAATATATCTTGATAAACTAATCAGCAATATATAGATAGATAGACAGATAGATAGGTGTATAGGCCTATATTTTTTCTATAATGAGAGGTTTATGGGACTACTACAATAGCAACAAATTGCAAGAGCCTAAACATCACAAAAAAGTTTCTGTACATTATATTATGCCACAATAAGAAAATTATGATATGGATACATCTATTTAGATAAAAAGGCACTTACAAAATATTAAGTTAAAAATGATTACTAGGCAAAAAAAAATTACTAGGCACCATACAAAATGGAATTACATTTTTAAAATATATGTAAATATACATGCCTAGGAAAAAGTCTTTACAGAAGTGTTTATCTTGAGTGGCAGGATTTTGGATGATTCTATTTTTATTACTTACTACATACCTATATTTTTAAATTTTTCTATAATGAACATATAATATTGTGTTGTAGAAAGGAAGGCAGGAAGGAGACGAAAGGAAAGGAAAGCCATGCTGGACAAAAGGCTTGGTGACATAGTAGAAAGAACTCTAGATTTGATGTTTGGTGACCTGGGTTCTAAACTCAACTCCTCACTAATTTGAGACAGTAGCTTAACTTCCCTGGTCCTCATTTTCTCATCTATAATATCGTGGAACTAAAATAACTGCTTTTTAAGGGCTCTCCCACACCATAGCCAATATTCCTTGGGTTCATGTCTCTTTGGATTCTTTGGCAAGGGTTCTAAATGTTGATACCCTCATGATCTCAACTCCAGAATCTGAGGGGACACAACAGGAATGATTTCTGCACATGGGCTGTTGGGACATCCCCAACTTGTGGCCCTAACCCTAACTTGGCTCAAACTTGACTTGTGATACTAGAAGGGAGAGACATAGATCAGATGTAAGATTCTAATTATCCAGTTGCATTGTCCAAGTGTCCTAGAGAAAGAGACAGTATATAGTAAAAAACAAACACACAACAAACAAAAAGAAAAACCTCATGGATGTTGGTGTTTGCATTCCCACTGAAGCCCTTATTAATTCTGAGGAAGGTTTTCCTCACCAGTAAAAAAGAGACTGTTCTATATACTTCAAGACTTTTTTGTGAGTTCTAAATTATTCAAGGTATATAAAGTGCATAGGACAAAATAGGCACTAGGAAAAAAAATAATCTTTTCCTTCTCTTCTTCCTTTCACAGATGACACATTCTAGAATCAGGTAAATTCTGAGGAAAATGGGGGAAGGGCAATGAGGTTTTTGTTGTTTTTTTTTTTTTTTTCATAATTGTCCTAGGAGCTAGAGGTAATCTTGTTCTACCTAATGATTACATTAGACAGTTGATAAATTATAACACACATTGAATATGTTGTTATAGCAGTAAAAAAATAAAGTTTAAAAAAGCAAGTTAAGCAATAAGAGACAAGAAATAAGGATTTAATCTTGGGATCCAATTTGGAACACAATTAAGGTGATGGAGGAGACTAATATTTCATTCATCTAATAAAATATCGCCAGGCTTGGGAGTGATTAGACACAGAGTCATTTCCTGGCCCCTCTAATAGATAATAGTTCTCAGTGTCCTTTTAACAAAGTGCCAGAGAAACAGCTTCGTATACTCTAAGAGGAAAACAAATCACACCCTGTCAGACCTACATGGTTCCTGGATTCTGCCCACCAAAATAGTAACGTAGTTTGACCTTATTTTACTCAAGAATCCTGGTGGGATCTCAAGATAAGAGGTTATTGTTTTATCTTGAAAACTAATTCCATTTAGAAAGAGAGTTAGGCAAACTCATGTTGATGTGTAACTACGAACAAATTATGAGGCGTCTTACCAACTCAATGAATCTTAGTTTTGCACAGTGAAGAAATCACTTGGTCATCCAGAGATGATCTCCTAAATGTTCTTCTGTTCTCTGATCCCGTTCTGATGTCTGATTACCTCCAAATTCCCTAAAGCTGCCGCTCCCCAACTGTGTTCCAAGTCACCTCAAGGGAAGCCTGAAAATTCACAGGGGAGCTATGGATATTCTATATTTTTTAAAGGAAACACCCTGATACTTAGTGTCTATCAGATGGCTCCTGAATGACAAGTCTGAGTTATTTTTCAGACCCAGTAACATTCCTTCAAATGACGTATCTTTTAGAAGCTGGGTTTTCTGCAGTTGCTGTGATAAAAAGGGGAGACGAACCATGAGAGACTATGGACTCTGAGAAACAAACTCAGGGTTCTAGAGGGGAGGGTGGTGGGGGGATGGGTTAGCCTGGTGATGGGTATTAAAGAGGGCACGTACTGAATGGAGCACTGGCTGTTACATGCAAACAATGGATCGTGGAACACTACATCAAAAACTAATGATGTAATGTATGGTGATTAACATAACATAATAAAATAAAATAAAAATTTTTAAAAAAGCAAGCACCACACAAAAATTTATAGAGAACAGGATATAAGGGTAGTGGTGTCCACTTTCAAGAATGATATAGGATATTTTTTATTTTAATTTACATGTATTATTTTTTCAGATGGCTACTGAGTTGTGAGGACATAAACACTTATGAAATGGTTTGGATCTAACTACTTAATACACTGAACTGTCAGGTATTTCTTCTGTCCTAAGAATGCTGTGGAAAAGGATAAAGAAAAAAAGAAAAAACAAAACCCAGAGACACTGAGGCCCCATGAACAGAGAAAGTCTGGCAACCTCCGCCCACAGCCCACTTCCACCTTCTCAATTTAGCTCAGGCCGATATTTTATCTTTCAAATGCTTATCTATCACAATAAACTGTCCGAGGAGCCTGTGGAGATGGGTGTTCTTGTCCTTAAGGCAGGGAAAGTTAAAATACATTTGAGGTTATTAAGATCTTTTCAACCTATTGAAAAATACCTCTTATAGCTCATGTTAAAAATTTGTCACCTGAGGACAGCAATCTGTTCTTTCCAATTCTCAACTGGCCTCAGCTTCCTATCTTCTTGCCAAACGTATTAGATAGCTGATGGCCCGATTTCCAAAATCAGTATGCTTTGGGGCTGCCCACTGTATGTGCTTATTTACAGCAATGTTTATTCTGTCTGACCTGCTTTCTGCATTTCTCCAAACATGTCTCCATATCTCATAAACATACTATTTCAGTTCCAATCACGTTGCAACTTGCAAGCACCCTAAAATAATTATTTCATTTTCTCCAGTTTAAACTGGAAAGCTGGGAAATATTCAGACTTTATCAGTTACTCATATTAAAAGGAAGACACAGACATTCCCATTTATAATTGCATAGTGAAGATCCCCAAGAACCTGTTGGAAGCCTTTTCTTTCTTTTCTCTATATTCATTCTGTCTGGGAGAATTCCTCCCATCTCAGTGCTATGGCAGCATAAGATCTATGTAGATGGCTCCCACATTCCTATCTCCTCCTTTATCTTATTTCTGAATTTCAGCCACGCATTCCAAATTACCTAGATATTCCCCAGGCCTCCGAAACATCATGTGCCCCAAATGTACTCACCCACTTTCCTCTCATACTGCTCTTCCTTCCTCATTCTTTTACAACCAGCTCAGTCTCCAGATTTAGTTACCTTTTACTCGTCTTTCTAGCTGTTCATCTTCTCTTCATCCTCTATTCCCCCTGCACCTTCACTGGTTCCGGCTTTTCTTTCTTCTTACTCCAGTTCATTCCTTACAAAGCAGCTAGATCATTTGCTAAATTCAAATAGGCCCATGTTGCTTCCCCCTGCCAGCTTTATTGAGATATAGTTCACATATAATACTGTGTAAGTTTGAGATATACAAAGTCATGATTTGATATATGCATACATTGCAAAGTGATTACCACAATAAGGTTAGTTAACACATCTACCACTACACATGGTTACAACAGTGTGTGTCTTGAGAACTTTCAACATCTACTTAATCCACTTTCCAATTTGAGAAGCCAAAAGAAGGGTACATCCCTTCAAGAGAAGCTTGTACCCTTCAACCACCTTCACCCATTCCCCCACCCCTCACCCCCTTGCAGCCACCAATCTGTTGTCTGTGTAAGTTTGCTATTTTTAGATTCCACATATAAGTGGTATTATACAGTATTTGTCTTTCTCTGTCTGACTTACTTCACTTAGCATAATGCGCTCCAGGTCCATCCATGTTGGCAAAAATGGCAGGATTTCCTTCTTTTAATGGCTAAATAATATTCCACCATTTCTATATACCACCTCTCCTTTACCCATTCATCCACTGATGGACACTTAGGTTATTTCTATGTCTTGGCTATTGTAAATAATGCTGCCATGTCACTTTTGGAATTTAGCCTTCCATGCTATGGCCTTGGATGATTTGACCCCTGCTTGTGTCATAAGTTTCCTCTGTAGCCTCTTAGCATCTCCTCTTATCACAGCTCTGGCCTTCTTTTGGCTTCTTAAATATTCATGGCTTTTCCCCAGACTTTATATAATGCTATTCCTGCTACCTGAAAAATTCCAATTTTGGCCTTCTCCACCTTTTAAATGTGGGATAGCATTAGGTTTAAGTTGATTTTTGCTTAAATTCTATCTTATTCTATAGAAGTTCCACATACAAGGCAACATAGGTCAACTCCCACTCACCCACCACTGCCCCACTCTGCCTCCAGGAAAGAAAAAGCACTCTCAGTTTAAGTTGTGCTCAAACTGGCTTCAAATTTGGAGGACACAACAGCTTAAATGTAAAGTTATGTTAGTATAATGACCCAAGTTAGCCACAACAGTGAAAAACTCAAGTGTGCATTGATCATAAAAAAAAAAAGAAATCTTAAAAAAGAAATCTTAAAAAAGTACTTGAAAAAAACATGAACACAATCTTTTGTTAGGCTTTCAATGGGAAGATCTTTCTTACCATGATCTGCAACTTAGAAACCAAGGAAAAATGTTCATACCTTGTCTTCATTAAATACTTGCTTTGTATATAATCCAATATATATATTCAAGTATCTCCTTATTCATTCATTCATCAACACATATTTATTGAATCCCAGCTGCATTCTAGGCTTTGTGCTAGCTCCAGTGTCAATCCATTTTGAGGCAAGGGGCCTGGCCTTCTTATTCTAGCATTAGTTGGTGATTAGCTGTGGGTTACCCCAGGGTTGGAAGGCACAAGTGTCACCTCCCAGACAGGATGCTCCAAATCTCCAAGGTCAGTCAGTATTTAGAGGAAGTGGCAATTGTGAGCTCTTAGCCATCAAAACTTATAACATCTGTAAGATGGGTACAACAGCCTTGAAAAGGCTATGTGAGACACCAACAGCATCTACTACAAGGTGTAAATCAAAGAGTTGTAATCTTGGAAGCCCCAAAATGATACAACTCTGGGTATAGACAAGGGTCTCATTAACATAAGTATTGCTGCAGGAGTGAATAAGGATATATTATATTGTGCAGAATTACTTTTAACTTCTTTTAACACAGTGGGCCAAGAACAGAAACAATGGTATCCTCAGACTGGGGCCAACTGGATTAATCAGTTTCTATGTTGTCTCTCCTTGAGACATTTGGAAGCAAGGCTAGCTTCCTTGGATCAAGTAAGCCTTTGGTGCTCTGCATTCATTTGGGGAACAGAAAGGGATAATAAAACCTTTGAAAGTCAATCACAGGAGTGATTCAGATAATTTCATTAAAAAAAAAAAAAGAGCCATGATCACACTTGTACCCTTAAGCTAGTGAAGAGCGCCTACAACGTATGGGTTGGAGAGGAGTTGGTTACGGGTGAGGTGCAGGAGATGTCTTCTCAATCTGTTTCTCCCCTGCTTGTGGGGCTGAGAATTAATAACTCTGGAAAGCGGAAACTGTGATCAAGTATCAGGAAGTGTCAATCTTCAGGCCTAGAAATGGAATAGGAAATGCACAGGAAGGAGTTCCTTAGTGGTCTACCCACTAAGATAATTCTTTCCATTTGAGCAGAGATTGTTCACATCAAAACACTGATGAATACTAAAGTAACTTAATAATGTTAAGTATTTTAAAACCAGAAATCTCACAATCTTTCTGAAGTTACGATAAGATTTACTTTTTTTTTTCCAGCACAAATAGTGATATTTGAAATTTGGTGAAAAGATACATAATGTTTTCTTAGGTCAATTTATTCTTGTTCTTGCTATTACAAAGCCTTAGTTTTGGTGTTTAAAAATATCTGGCTACTAGATAACAAATGGTTCAGCAAGAACTCTTAGATTTTTAATTTTAATTATTTTTTAAACTATTATTTTTTGAATAAATTCATATAGTTCAAAACTCAAAAGCTGCAACATGGTAAATAGTAAAAGGCAGGGTTGTGCTGGAGATGGCTCTCCCTGGCCCACAAGGGCCATTGTACACATCTCTTCCCAACTCTGTGTCCACTGACACCACATTGGTATCTTGAAAGAGGATATGTTGGGAGTATTGACACCATGGAAATTCGCAAATACTACAAATCAAGTCCCCCCCTCCACCCCTACTGAGTTGTTGAACATTCACCAGAACACCACTGAGAACATTCGCCCCCCACCCTCACTCTTCTGCCCAGCCTAATTTCGCTCCCTACTTGCACTAACATTATTTAGGATTATTGGAATGTCTTTCCAAATATAGTTTTGGCATGTGTCAGCAGCACATTAAATGTAACAAAAATGTATATCTACTTATTTCTCCCTTTGGGAGACAAATAGTAACATTTCATACATGCTGTTCTGCCCTTTGATTGTTCACTTAACAAACTACCTTGGAGATCATTTTGTGGTGGTGCATATGATGTTTCTTCCTCATTCATTTTTTATGCAAGGTAATCCACTGTATGGATGTGCTACAATTTTTATTTAATCCAACATATGAGCGGGTACATGGTTTTTCAAGTTGGGAAGGATGTTCAGTGGTCAACCTACGCATCGGTCATTTCCCACACATGCAAATGTATCTGCTAAATAAATTCCTAAAAGTAGAATTGTTGCATCTAAAGGCATGTGTATTTTAAATTTTGAGGGAGAATGCCAAATCGTGTTCCATAAACATTACTATTTGTACTTCTATCAGTGGCAAATGAAGTAAACATTTATAATTAAATGCATAACCACCTTATCATATAGTCAATCTAAAGTTGTTCTCTGAGAGAAATACTGTTTTCTATCATTCCTCAATAAATACAGGACAGAGACAGGATGCTATTGTTTCATTAAGTGAAAAGCCTCCTTTGACTAAAAATCTCTTCTGTGAATTCTTTATTCTCACTAGGAGTGCTTTGTGCAAAATGGCTTCCCTCACACCCTTAGAGAAAAAAATTCGTAAGATTTGACACAAGAGAAATCTTTTATGTATTTACTTCTCCAAATTCCTTTTCTATCTCATTATTGCCACAGAAAAAAGGATGAAATGATGTAGAGAACTTAAGTTAGGCAGTGATTTATCAGAAAGAGCAGGAACATGCATTTAAAATGCTCATCTTTAAAGAAAAAGAAGGAACAAGTTTTTAAGAATGACTTTACTGTACATCTAACAAAAGAATCAATATCTGGGTTTTGCAGGAGCAATCCCATAGTGAAAATAAAATCATTCATCCTTATAGCTTTAAACAACAAGTTTCTGGGCCTAAGGAAGAAAAGGGCATTTTCTAGAGAAGCTTTAAAAGAATAATGAGAGGTTAAAATTACTCATGTTCCATTTTTTCAAAGCACTTGTTTCTTGAAAATGAAATAATTAATGTGCCATTCCTAATGCCCAAAAGCCTTGAACAATTCTTCACAAAGTTTACTAAATAGTCAAGACTGAAGTAGATGTTAGCCAAGAAAAATAAAAGCAAGAGACAGAACTGCATTTCATAAAGTCTTATTTCTCTCGAAGACCTTAAGCAGGCAAAATGCCAATGGAGTTGTTAGAATAAGCTTTTCAAAAGCTACAGGCAGGAAACCAGGAAAAGATACACAAAATTTTCTTTAAATGGAAATAAGATGAAATGCAAAGAGGAGAAAGTCAACATCTCCTAACCACCACTAGCCTTTAGGTTGTGTCCCTCAAGCCTCTAGTTTAACCATATGTGGTGGCTTGGAAGTGTGTATCTGTTACAATGAAAAAGGGGGAAAAGAGAAAAAAAAAATGAAAATGAAAAAGGAGACAAAGCTATGCATAGCATCCACTAATAGAAGCTGCTGCATTACTCCCATCTGAAGGCACTTCCATGTTTGTTTAAATTAATACCCTCGTTGCTGGTTCTCCTAATCATGCTCATAGGCACACTGACTAGATATCTATGGTCCAGCTCCATGGGCAAAGCTCCCTATACAAGTGTATCTCACAAGATTCCTTTTATTGCAATGTGTGTTCACTTCCTGCTTTCTACATATAAAAATGTATTTTAAAAAACTAGTCTGGAGCAGCTGAACCACCAAGAGAAGTTCAGAAGCAGGAAGTTGAAAATGCAAATCCGAGACTCAGATACACATATATATATTTGGAACTCTTCAACATAAAGGTCACAGCCAAACCATGTGGTGAAGCAGAATAATGAAATAAAAATTACAAAGGAGAAAGAGCAAGTGAACAAATGAGCAGGGACCAAGAGGAATCGTGCTCCAGGGTCACTGCTATGCGGGCAAGTGGCTGGCAGAGACAGCCTCGCAGGGGGCTGCTTGTGCAACCTGAGCCCGTCACCAATCCTCTCCCGGCTTCAATTTCCCCATCTGTAAATTGAGGAGCTGTCTGAATCTCATAAGGTATGGGTCTCTGATTCTACGCTCGTACGGGTGTGTGAAAGGAAGGAGGATGGGACGGGAAGACATTACCAGGAAGGCGATTTCCTCCATCGCGTCTGACATGATCCTGGGCAGAAATCGTGCTACTCCCCAAATATCCTTCCATGCATCCCAGCCCTTTTGCACTAAGGTGGAGCCCTATGACTTGATCTGACCAATTAGCTGTGAGCAACTCTGTGTCATTTCTAGGCTGAAGCATAAAAGAGTCCACAAATGGCATGGTCCATGCCTTGTGTGTACCCAGAAACTCTCAGGTAGTTCTTCCATGATTCACTGGTATGAGGGGGGCCTTTCAAAGCTGCTGTCAGTCCCACAGCCCTGGAGCCTCTTCCTGCCCTTGCTAAGTAATGGCCACCATGGCATGTGGAATGCAGAGCCATGTCAAACAGGAACTTTCTGGGGAATAATCACATCAAACTAGATATTCAGGTTGAGTGATAATTCCATTGTCTCCACCCCGTCCCTTTCCAGAATTTCAACTCAAGCTGGGGAAGCCAAAAATCTGATGTTTGGTACAGACTTTAAGACATCTAGTTTGAAGACTTCTCATATGTTTCCAGTTGGAGTGTAACTTAGTACCATCGCTATGGAGGATAATTTGGCAATATTTAGCAACTTTTAAATACACATGGCCTTGAATAGCAATTCTGCCTTTAGAAATTTATCCTGCAGGTATGATCACGCTCTCACAGAATGGCCTTTTAATGAGGTTATTCATGTGGGATAATTTGTAATAGTGAAAAATCAGAAACCTGCATATCCATCCATATGAAACTGGTTAAATAAATATTATGGTAAATTCATATGGTGGACTATTATGAAGACACCAAATATAATGAAGTGGCTCTTTATGTGCTGATCTGTAAGATCTCTAAGATGTATCTGGAGTGTCAAACTAAAAATCAGTAATATGGATTATGCAGAAAAGCAGTGGGTAAATTTCAGAAGAGGAAGGGAGAATTTTCACAGAAAAACAGAAATTACAACAGAAATTCTTTTGTACTTCTTAGATTCTGAACCATGTGACTGTAAAATCTGTAAATACCTATAAATACATTTTAACTAAAAAAAACACTTTCATTTTTTAAATATACCTTTTCCCCTAAAAATATGTATGCAGAAAAAACTATATAATTATATTTTAGAAATTGCTCCAAGTTGAGCAATTACTTATTTGTTCTTTGAAATGCCTTCCCTCCACAGAAGCTACAATTGCTTCAGTTTTAATGAAAGAAGAGCCTCAGGGCACAGAGAAGCAATTATTAGTAGTTCCTCAGAATAAGCAATTACTGCTAACTAGCATTTAACTATATCAGTTTAAAGTTTTAAAAATGCCATCTCTCTACATAAGGTCAACAGTTGGGATGTGCAGCATCTTTTACTCAGAACTCTGTGTGTTAAGTGTTTCTCCTTGGCTTATTTCAATATTTGCATTAAGGCTCATTCTAGGGGCACCTGGGTGGCTCAGTCAGTTAAGCATCTGCCTTCGGCTCAGGTCCTGATCCCAGGGTCCTGGGATTAAGCCCCGCATCGGGCTCCTTGCTCAGTGGGGAGACTGCTTCTCCCTCTGTCTGCTGCTTGCCCCGCTTCTGTGCTCTCTTTCTGACAAATAAAATCTTTTTTTGTAAAGACTCATTCTAAACTATCATTCGTTTTTGTAGATTCCATAAAATTATATCCCTTGGACATAAAATGACAAGCACAAAGCAATCTTTTGGTGGTTCTCAGACAACTGAAAGCCGCTAGCAGTTTTGTGGAGTGCTCACCATATGCGAAACCTGCTCTAAGCTCTTTGCTATTGTTTGGTTGGTTGTTTAATCATCACAATGATTCTATTAAGCAAGTACTATTATTATCATTTTACAGGTGAGGAAATTGAGGCACAGAGGAGTTCACCAAAGTCATGTAGATAAGAAGTGATGGAAAGAAGATTCATACCCTAGATTCTGCTCCAATAATGATTGATGTTAACTAATATCTATTGAACAGTAATTATGTGTCAGGCACTGTCCTAAACACTTCCATAGATTAACTAATTTTTGAGGCACTGACCAGTTTAATCCTTACAAAAATTCTATGAGTAGGTACTATTATACCCCCATTAGATAGAAGGGTATTTTTCCTAGTTCCAGATGCTGTAACAGAATACCCTATTCTGGGTGACTTTAACAACAAACATTTATTTCCCACTGAGCCGGGAGCCCAATGCAGGGCTTGCTCCCAGGACCCTGGGATCGTGACCTGAGCGGAAGGCAGATAATTAACCGACTAAGCCACGTAGGCATCCCTATCCCCATCTTTAAAGAGCTGACAGTAGCTCAGTGAAATTGGAGGGGAAGAATGAAGGGGGGTAAATCGGAGGGGGAGACGAACCATGAGAGACGATGGACTCTGAGAAACAAACTGAGGGTTCTAGAGGGGAGGGGGGTGGGGGGATGGGTTAGCCTGGTGATGGGTATTAAAGAGGGCACGTTCTGCATGGAGCACTGGGTGTTATGCACAAACAATGAATCATGGAACGCTACGTCACAAACTAATTTTGTAATGTATGGTGATTAACATAATAAAAAATTTATAAAAAAATTAAAAAAAAAATTCCCTGGTTCACAAAGTAAGGAGTAATGGAGATAGGGCTTGAATCCAGCCCCATCTGCCTTCTACAACCTGGGCCCTTCCCACGACACCACTGCGCCCCTCCCCAAAGAATGACCCCTGGAAGCACAGGGCAGACCACCAGGGCCTGGGATCAGCTCTGGCACTAGCCGGCTGTTTGTCTTGTCCAAATTGTCTAACCTCTCTGAGCTTTCATGGCAACGCCTGTAAAGAAAAGAGGAAAACCAGATGGTCTCTAAACACACTGACAACCCTGGGAGTTTCTACCACCCAACTGCCCCTCTCCGTTCCTTCTCTCGGTTTAGAAATTCCATCCGGGGAAATCTCTATTCACCCCCTTATATTCTGATGCTACAAGACTCAGGGAAAATAGCTCACAGCTGAGTAGGAGTTCTGAGCATTTAAGAGCAAGAGTTGAAGTTCCAGAAGAGAGCGCACATTTGTCTCACTGAGGTTCAAACCCAGACCTGGTTCAAATCCAGACCTGGGTTCAGCCCCCGGCTGCCCTACTTTCCTATCAGTTCCATCGTGGACCCCGCTGCCACGGCTGCCTCGGTCTTTGTGCCTTCGCTCATGTGGAACCTTCTGCCTTCAGTATGTCCTCCTTCCCTTTCTACTTTGAGGGCCCAAAGCTGTACTATTTTTCAGGTCCCACTTAAATTGCCTCCCCTCTAGGACTCCTCCCTTGTTCTCTCCTCTTCCCTATTGGACGTGTTCTTTCCTGTGTCTCGTTTAACTCTTTCCCTAAATGCTGATGGAAGTCGAGAGCACAGAGATCACTGCCGTTTCATTTACTTTGTGCTATCCTTCTATTTTTCCGGCCAGGAGATTTTTCAAGATCTCAAGTCAGTTTTGCCTGCTACACTGGAAGCTGACTTTTTTTATGAAGCCTATAATGAGTTTATTTCTTTAACAGGCAAAATAATCCCCGGTTCCTTTGAGCTTTCCTAAAAGGGCATTTCTCCCGCCGCCCCCCCCCCCCATTAAATAGCTTGGTTGTTTTTCTCTGCCTCTCTCCAACTTTTCTTTCCCGCTCAATTTCTTTTGCTCTCCCTCTTCCTTCTCTTCCACTTCCTTCCTCTCCTCCTCCTCTTCTTCTTCCCTCTTCCTTTCTTTTTAAATGTGTAATTTCAGTTTAACTTAGCCCTGTGTTGAAGTCCAGCTATCTATAGAACTTTGACATTGGCATTAGAGAGGATAAAAAAAACAAAGAGCGCCTGGGTGGCTCAGTCGTTTACGTGTCTGCCTTCAGCTCCCGTCATGATCCCATGGGCCTGGAATCGAGTCCCGCATGGACTCCTGCATCGGCTCCCTGCTCAGCGGGGAGTCTACTACTCCCTCTACCCAGCTGCCCCGCTTGTGCTCGCTGTCTCTCTCGCTCTCCCAAAAATAAATAAATAAATAAAATCCTAAAAGAGAGAGAGAGAGAGGATTAAAAAAAAAAAAAATTAAGAACAATCTCTCCCCTCAAGGAATTGGCAATCTACTCAGAAAGAAATCTGCAAAAACTAATGATGACACAATGCAGACTAAGATATGCCTGGGGAACTGGAGATTAATCCTCACTTGAAACAAATAATGCAATACACACACACAAAAGCTATCTTAAAAACAAACTAAAGAAACTTGTAACATTTAGGGGCACCTGGGTGGCTCAGTCGGTTAATCAGTTAATCGCCTGCCCAGGGCTCACTCAGGTCATGATCCCAGAGTCCTGGGATCAAGCCCCACATCGGGCTCCCTGTTCAGCAGGGAGTCTGCTTCTCCCTCTGCCCCTCACCCGGCTCGTGTTCTCTCTTTCTCTCACTCTCTCTTGTCTCTCTCTCAAATAAATAAACAAAATCTTAAAAAAAAAAAAAAAGAAACATAACATTTAAAAAATATTATTAGTTTTACTAACAGAGAACCCAAGATACAAATGAGTTATAATTTATGGAAAGTTCTTCCAACTTTCATGAAATAGAAAACCAAGTCCATTGTTATTGTCAGTTCAAAAACTAATCAGTTACATTTATATGGAAAAGATAAAGTGACTTTCTTCCGTAGTTATTTAAGCAAAAATTAGCCTAACTTTCATTTATAGCATAAAATTTCATTTTTTTTTGGTTTGCTTTTTCAAGTTGGATAGGTATTATGCAGCATTTTAATAGACCCCAAGTGCTCTATGACAATATTTATAAGGTGATGTTTGCCTTATATGGAAGAGATTTAAAAAGGGAACACTACAGTGAGATGGCGAGAAGTTATCTAGCATACGTAGTGGTCCAGTACACATTTTTTTTTGGATATCTTTTTTTTTATTATGTTATGTTAGTCACCATACATTACATTAGTTTTTGATGTAGTGTTCCATGATTCATTGTTTGCGTATAACACCCAGGGCTCCATGCAGTACGTGCCCTCTTTAATACCCATCACCAGGCTAACCCATCCCCCCACCCCCCTCCCCTCTAGAACGCTCAGTTTGTTTCTCAGAGTCCATAGTCTCTCATGGTTCATCTCCCCCTCTGATTTCCCCCCCTTCATTCTTCCTCTCCTGCTATCTTTTTTTTTTTTTTTAACATATAACGTATTATTTGTTTCAGAGGTACAGGTCTGTGATTCAACAGTCTTAACACAATTCACAGTGCTCACCATAGCACATACCCTCCCCAATGTCTATCACCCAGCCACCCCATCCCTCCCACCCCCCACCACTCCAGCAACCCTCAGTTTCTTTCCTGAGATTAGGAATTCCTCATATCAGTGAGGTCATATGATACATGTCTTTCTCTGATTGACTTATTTCGCTCAGCATAATACCCTCCAGTTCCATCCACATCGTTGCAAATGGCAAGATTTCATTCCTTTTGATGGCTGCATAATATTCCATTGTACACATTTTTGACCCTAACAAGCCAAACGACTGCCTTTCCCTGGCGTATAGTCCCACATTGTAGAGCAGGTGGCTTTAAAATCTTTGGAATCTAAGCTATGATGGAGACTTTAGTGGCCCACGTAGGCTAGTTCTGCACTCCTCATCAGTCAGCCGGACCACTACTGAAGCTAAAGTCTCCTTCCCTAGCAGTGCTAAATGGCAATTTTATTTACATCTCTGTCAGTCTCAAATTGGCTCTTTCATATCTTCTAACCATCACCTCCAAAAACATAGGTCTTCATACACCTATCAATATATGACATTAATAACATAATCAATGTATTAATTTACTTTTGTAGAAAAGAAATAGAAATAGTCCACTATGTGAGAACATAATGCAACCTTAGCAACTGAGGTTATGATATTTTTGTTGTTGATTTTTGTTACCAGAATCAGAACATGTCTCAAACATGAGGCAGTAAGTTTACTGAAATTAATCAAAATAAGACAAAAGTGTGGTTCAAGCACACATGTATAAACCAAAATGATGATGAACACAGACAAGGAGAGAGAGGGGTCAGAGAATCAAAGGCTGTCATCCCATCCCCCCTTCCTTCACAGACAAAATCCCACTATCATATTGGCTTCCATTTTTGTTCTTCACATATTTAAAACCTGCATTTCAAAATACCTTGCACATTGAAAAGCAACAACACAAAACTTAGTGAGCAATCGATTGCTCTAATGAAAATTTTGGATAATGATTGTCACTACACTGGAGTTATTCATCGGTGGTGTCAGGCATATACACATTTGCAATGTCGCAATTTATCAGCTTAAAAAAACCCAGCCAGCATATGAGTGAAACATACTACAGTTCTCCCATTATTAACAACAGGAAACATAAATATAACCTCCTTTCATCCAGGGTATCCTTAGCAACATTTGCAATGCATTTTATTATTATATTCACATAAACAATGCAGAAGAAAATTTAAAGCAAAACAGAGAGGTTTGATTTATTTCTATTCCTTTTCAACATTTCTTCTGATGTGACTCTAAAATAATGAGTAACACTATATTTTAGTCAATAAAACCAATATTCTTTTAAGAAATGAATTATAGAAAAATCAAAAAATACTCTACTCATAGAAAAAGTAATACATTGGCTGGGATTCTGTGTATTTCAAAAATTCTGTCAACAGCATAAATATATTTTAGGGCTGTGACACAAGAACTTTATTTAGCCTATAAATATATTTTTATCTCTACATATTCTATTTTGAGGAACATTGATAGAACAGTTTGCTTCAGCCAAAAATGTTTTCAAGAGAAATCAGATAAAGTTTAGGTTTCCTTTCTCTTTATAAAAGCAAAAATGCTACAGAAATTTTGTATAATTAAGAAAAGTAGAAAGAAAAACAATTGCCCATCATCCCACTGACTGTTAGTAATATTTTGCTATAATTTCTCTTAGTTTTTTTTAATGCATAATTTTTGGTTTGGTGTTATTTTTCTCCCATGGTAAGAACACAATTTGGTATCTTTTCCCCACCGGCTTTAAGGAAAAGGAAAAGGATATTAGAATGATACCCAAATTCCCATCCACCTCTCCTGCTGACAAGTTTATATCATTTTGACAAATCACTTATCTCTCGAAGCATTAGCTTGTCTACAAAATTGGGATGATGCTGATGTTTGTCTGTCATGATCTAACCCAAGTGAGTGTGTGTCTTCACTACGGTCAGGTTCTTGTTGGTGAATACTGGTGACCTACAGTAACCAGGACTCTTCTCAGGCTACCTTGCTGTCGGGATCTGTAACGATGAGAGCGAGTCTCAGTGATTTCTCCCAGACACGAAAACATTCCACAACTTTCAGGACCATCAGTTCTCTATCTCCAGGAACCCTCACAGCAATCTTCATGGAAGTGTCACTCTAAGGCAGAGATAGCCACCCTATGCTAAGGTGGGGAGCAGTGATCTAATTAGAACAGGTCATGAAGTCTAAAGCCCTTCATGATCTGTACCCTCTGATACCTCAGAAGTATCAGGCTGATGGACTCTCAAGATTTAATACACCATTCAGGGAATGCAAACTGGTGCAGACACACTGGAAAACAGTATGGAGGTTCCCCCAAAAAGTCAAAAATAGAAACACCCTAGGACCCAGCAATTGCACTACTAGGTATTTACTCAAAGGATACAAAAATGCAGATTCGAAGGGGTACATGATTTCCAATGTTTATAGCAGCATTATCAACAATAGCCAAACTATGGAAAGAGCCCAGATGTCCATCAACTGATGAACAGATAAAGAAGAGGTGGTATACACACACACACACACACACACAATGCAATATTACTCAGCCATCAAAAGGAATGAAATCGTGCCTTTCACAATGTAGATGGAGCTAGAGTGTATTATGCTGAACGAAATAAGTCAGAGAAAGACAAATACCATATGATCTCACTCACATGTGGAATTTAAGAAACAAAACAGATGAACAAAGGGGAAGGGGGGAAAAAGAGAGAGGGAAATAAGCTGTAAGAGACCCTTTAAGGCAGAGAACAAACTGAGGGTTGCTGAAGCAGAGGCGGGTGGTGGGATGGGTTAAATGGGTGATGGGTATTAAGGAAGGCACTTGTGATGATGAGCACTGGGTATTGTATGTAAGTGATGAATCACTGAATTCTACTCCTGAAACCAATATTGCACTTTATGTTAACTAAAATTTAAATAAAAATTTGAAGAAAGATTCAATACACCATTCAGGCAAATTTGCATATGTCTATAAAGTATGTCTATCTGATCAACATAGTTGGAACATCATTCATTCCATCAGTGAGAAAATACCTCCAGCATTCCTTATGTTAAATAATGAATTCTAATAAAAATATCACAAAATAATATCTGAAACACTGGTGTAGATATTCCTGGAGTATGGGTCAATGTCTTTCAAATATTACCAATCACCTCTGGAATATGTATTAGAATCCTTGAACTGTTGACCAAATGTCTATGGGTTATAAATAAAAACTGATATACACACATTTATATCACATTGTCCACGACAAAGTTTTTTGTTTGTTGTTTTTTGAGAGAGAGAGAGCGCACGAGAGAGAGAGCAGGGAGGGGCAGATGGAGAGAGAGAATCTCAAGCAGGCTCCATGCCCAACACAGAGCAGACACAGGACTCCATCCCACAACCCTGAGATCATGACCTGAGCCAAAGTCAAGAGTCCGACGCTTACTTAACTAGCTTAACTGGCTGAGCCATCCAGAAGCCCCATGACGAAGTATTTTAGAGATTATGAACAATTGAAACTATGTCATATACCACCATAAATTTTCAAAAAAATCACTTAATAAATAGTATTGAGCTCCTAAAAATGGACCAAGCACTATTCTAGGGTTTGGGAATATGGAAATGAAAAAGAGAAATCTCTGCTTTCATGGGCATTATATTGACAATTAGTACTCTCAATAAACTATTTGTAGAATAAGTAAATGGTTGATATCTTTCTTTTTTACTGTTATGAATATGTTGAGGCTGCTACTGCTGATGATTTATTATGTACCTTCTGTATACATAGTGTGACATATATGTGTGTGTATATATATGTATATAGGGAGAGATTAAAACATGAGCATTTTTCTTAAACACTATTGTTAATTACTACATGGTATGTCAAAGCAATCTGCTTAGCCACTTTTCCTTTTCTTGGCATTCAAGCTATTTTAAATTTTTTATAATAAAAATAATATTGTGAGAAACAATTCTGTGATACAGCTCATAAAATCTACTTAAAATAAAATAAAAATCTACTTAATAAAACTACTCTAACTCATCTTTCCTCCTCTCAACCATATTTAAATTGAACGTACTATTTATGCCTGAGGGCCAAGCACTTCACTTCTCTGGAAATGCTGTCATGTGCCCATATTAGACTGACCTTTCCTGTTCTAATTTGTAAGGGATAGCCTTGGCAAAGCCGTGGTGAGGAGGAGAGTGGACACTTTGAGAGAAAAAAAATACATTGTGAGAAACTTCTAAGGGTAAAATCCTCCCCTCCTCAGGGTCTTTCTCTTTCTCCTGCTCCTCTCCCTTCCCTCTGCCCTGCTCTCCTCCCCTCTCTTCCCTCCTTTCCCTTCCTTTCTTGAAGTGTTTCCTCTGCCAGTCTCAATGCTCCCAGCCTTTATGTCACTTGGTAGCTAAGTTAGAACTATTTTCCAACCCTGGAATATTCTGTCCTTAGACCTGAAATGGCCTACCAGGCACTGTGATTCCTTCTAAATGGTGGGAGGTACAAAAATGTGTTCTTTATTTCTGAGGGGACATCCCAACATACCCCAGAATATAGAAGTCTTATATCCTACACTGTTGAGGACAAGACCCTAAAGGGTTTTATTTCCTCCCTTTCTGGTATTGGCTGCATTTGCTGATTCTTGCATATCTGGTCAAAATAACAAATAAGTGATATAATGAACCAATGTGATGTTCTGCAGATCATCTCAACAGCCCAGGTCCTTTTGACTATATTATGACAGAAGAGAAAATTTAACATAGATCTGGAACAAAATCATTAATTGTCTACTCTTATCCATCCCAAGTGAATGCAAACTATTTCTGACCCTCTTCCTAAAGGATTGAAAAAGGATGAATTCACCGTATCAAAAGCCGCACATTATCTACATTACGCCAAGGATCCTGCTTTGGCAAATATATCACACATCTGGCACAACGTACTCTCATTCTTCAGGATTTTTCTGGTTTAAATAGAATATGATGGGGACCATCAATTCTGCATCTAGTTGAAAGGCAGCAATAATCCCAGCTGTTCCCCCATGAAACTTAAAATAATTGTGACTTACTATTTTGGCAGGGGATAGGAGAGTTCCAACTGGCCTTCTCCCCTTGACAACTCTTATTCCACAGACCAAGCAATCAATATGGAGGTTCTTCCAACTGCTGAGTACGCCTGTTATAATTACTCATCTGGGAATGGGAAAATGACCACGCGTGGTTCTAGGGACTTATTATGAGTAGGACCTGGGCCAAGATTCCATTTATTGTCTGACTCCCAACTAGCTCAACTGTAACAGGGAAATTATATGTTGCCACTTTGTGCGTCCCTTTGGGGCAATACTGGGGCATTGTTACCATGTGCCCTTCAATGCCCTTTCTCCTGGGAACTCAACCTTCATTTCACTACAACCTTCATTTCACTAAATGGGCTCTGGGTTTGAAAACTGGCTCATTTCTGGAAGTCAGGCAAGATATTATGACTTTTTACTGGGGAGACTGCCCTCAGTCTCCTATCTTTGATTTCTTTTGACTGTGTACATTTTGTAATATCTGTGTTGGCTGCCTTCTATCTTGCCCTATAGGATACTGTATTCTATTAATCATCTCCATATCCTAAAACAGCGAAATTCAAAAAGGCTATTTAAAAGGGATACTACTTGATAAGAGCTAGGAAAACCTGCAATTTTTTATTCCTTGCATGCTAACAAATCAGCCAACCACAATTTCAAGAGTGTCTATTGAAGATGTAAGACTTCTTGGTCAGAGACACAGAATGGTTTGTTATTCATAGCAACAGTAGTAGTAGCCAGAATATAAGCATCTTTTTTTTTAAAGATTTTATTCATTTATTTGAGAGAGAGAATGAAATAGAGAGAGAGAGCATGAGATGGGGGAGGGTCAGAGGGAGAAGCAGACTCCCCGCTGAGCAGGGAGCCCGATGCGGGACTCGATCTTGGGACTCCAGGATCATGACCTGAGCCAAAGGCAGGTGCTTAACCAACTGAGCCACCCAGGCACCCCAGAATATAAGCATCTTTTGTGCTGGTTCCTTAAGCCCCGTCTCCCAAAAGGGAATGCAAAAGAGGTAAGATGAAGCCTGACCATGCAGCCCGATGTGCTATAGGAGAGGAACCCTGAGCTTAGGGAACTTGAATATTTTACAGTGAAAAATAAGAGAATTATTCCTTGTTTTAGAGAGAGACATTATCTTTATTACACTAGACAGTAAGGATGCCTGCCCTTTGCTTTGGAGAGGAACACTACCTCTATCTTCCAAGGCTGTTTGCTATACAAACATCCTTTAAAAGATAATTGAAACAAGAGGTAGTCAATGCCTCACTTCTCAAGATGTGGAGAACATGAGAAACTCATGGATAATTGTGTCCCAAAACTGATTACATACGTTGAAAAGGTTCACAATATTTGTTCAGTAAAATATGTAAGATTTATGAAAGCATTATAATGCTGATCTGGAGAAGTAAAACCTTGTTGAAGAGATCGCAGTGTTTTTTTTTAGGTTAATAATTTATTAATGATTGCCTTGTTAATAATTAAGATTATTTATTTATGTTAATTAAGATTTTCAACTTTTGGATTATATGATGATGTTTTGTTGATTATAGAGAGGTCTGTCTCCTTGACTCTAAAATTTTATTATATAATTATATTCCATTGGAACTAAGATCTCAAAAATGAAAAAAGGTGCCATTATTCTATTTACCACAAAGAAAAAAATGATCTATAACTATACGTTGCAATGCTTTATCACCATATCCATTGTGAACTGCGTAATTATTTTACAGATTTTAAATTATGGGAAATAGATGTGTCTTAAAATGAATGAAATATGTATTTATTGTCTGCCTTCCCCAGCTAGAATATAAACTCAAGAGGAAGGTAGGGATTCTATGTTAATCATTAATATGTGCCCAATGCCTAGAACAATGTCTGGCACATAACAGATAGTCAGTAAATTTTTGCTGAATATAGGAAAAAACAATCGGTTCTATTTCCCTCTCCTTTCTCTAGTGAGAAGTAGAGAAGGCAAAGAATTTGTACCAGTCTATCCCATAATGGTTCAACTGCTTCAGAAAGCCATGCCTACTCTTCAGTAACAATGTGAAGTAGTTCTCAATCTCCCTTTTGCAAGAACCCAGCTCAAGGTTGGCAGTTAACCTAAGAAACACATACTCTAAAAACCAGCTACCATCCACTATTTTAAGAATGTAATCAACTTCTCTGTACTTCCTTTTGATCTTCTGTTTACCTCTTGAGCCCCTCTCCCTTAAGTAAAATGTCAAAATAGATTCATCACTACCTTCAAAAAAAAAAAAAAAAAAGTCTAAAACAGTAGGTCTCAACTCTGCTTACGTACAGAATTATCTAGGGAGCTTTAGAAACATACCGGTTCCTGGGCCCTATTCAGACTAATTAAATCAGAATTTCTTGGAGCAAGACGCAAACACAGGTATGCTGTAAAAGCTGTCCAGGTGAATCTAATGCATGCTGGAAAATTCAGAACCACTGGTTCATGCCGCTCCATTAACAGCATATACACACGCGCCAACCAGGAAGCTCTGCCTTGCCTCTCCTCTGTGTGCAGAGATTTGATCACTTGCTGGATGAGAAAAGGCTTTTTAAAATAAATCACTGATATTCCCTCAGAGTGAAAATCCAATATGCTTTCATAACACGTTCTTACAACTATCTCATTTGATCCTCAAACACACAGGTAAGGAAGATATAGCAAATATTATCATCTCTAAAATTGCAAAGAATCTGAATCTCAATAATTTGCTCAAGAGAAAAAGAAGGGTATGCACGTTTTATCTTCTCTATTTCAGGATCTTAAGAAAGTCAGAATAACTGTTTGAAACTATCATTTTGTCTCTATATTCAAACAGCATTTCCTAATCAACGTGTTAACATTAGGAAAACACTGAGGGAAGATCTGATTACTGTGAGCCGTTCATTCATTCAACAAACACTCACTGAATATTGACCTGTTTGTGGAGTGCCTGCAATGTTCCCGCTGCTTATCTAAGGCAGGCTGAGTTTTCCCTGTAAATTTTATTCTGCCCCAGTACCCTCTAACTTTTCCCACGCTCCTGCCTCTCACCACCCTGGTGGCCTTCCTTTGCCTACCTTGGTTTAAGCCAGTGTTCTAGGTATAGCTAATAGCACAAGTCTCCTCATGCTGTTCCAATGTCTGAAAGACTGTTCATTCTCTTTTGAACTACAGTGTCCTACTTTCGTCATGCATCAGGCCATGAATCTCTGCTCTTCCTTTCCGCTTGCTAGTTTTTAATCAGCGAGTTTGGGGCTCCTTGAAAACAGATTGAAACATGCAAAGAATAGTATCCAAATAACCATTGGAGAATTAAAACTTGAGAACTGGGGTCAATTTTGTTTTTTGTCTTCCCAGAGAAAGCAAAGTCCTCTATCTCTAATGTGCTAGAAACCATCTTTCCTGGAGGGTAAAGAAAGGCATTAAACTCTCATTATCATTTTATAAAGTTGGAAGCATTTGCTAGGACCATAAGAGGGATAGCTCCAGCAACAAGGAAATCTGCACTTAAATGATCTTATGCCCATAAATGAAAGGGACTTACAATAAAGCATTTTCCTGAAACAACCATAAAAGACTCTTAGAATCAAAAGTCACCATGATAAAAATGCCGGCAAAATAGGCAGACTGTTCTAATGCTCTTTAGGGACAAACCTAACTTCCTCCTGGGGCATTATAACATTATTAAAAAGTTAATAGGATATCAGCCATCCTTAGAAACCTTTAATCCCAAGGATTTATATTACACAATTAAAGTCCTCATTAAAGAATTTATCATCCATAGACATTTAAATTTATATAGAGATGGTAATTCCCTTTGGTTTTTATGTAGTTTCTTTTTAAATTTGAAATGAGGATGGGATGCAGAATCCACTGTTTCTAAGTACATATTTAAAACTGACATTTCACAAATACTATTCCACCCAGACCATCAACATGTTCTGTACATATTTTGGGAGAAATATCCTGTATTATTTTCTTCCTAAGCAAATGTTTACTATTACTCTAAAGGTTCTAATATGATGTACGATAAGTTGGGTGACCATACATCAATTTTTGCCTGGGACAGTCCTGGTTTATGCCTTTGTTCCTGCATAATTATCAACAGCGTTCCCCTTCTCTCTCAAAAGTATCTTAGTTTGGACGACAAATTATATGGGCACCCTAAGAATTTTAGTTTAACACAGTTTAACCTGTTTCCCAAACTTACTTTACCGTGAAATCCGTTTAACCCAGAACATGTATCAACCCCCTAGGAAATGATATTTTACAGCTTTCCTAATTAATACTTAAAACAGTATCTGACAGTTTAATTTTGCGAAAATTTATTCTTATCCTTTTCTTCGTAGGAACCATAAAAATCACGCGCAGGAAGTAGGCATAATAGAAGAAACTGCAGACACATTTAAACCTATGGGAGGAGGACGCACTGCACAGCCTCTTTTCTGGGTTATGGACGTTGTGGAACCATAGCTATGGATCATCTAGTCTGCCATCCTCCAGGGCGCCGTGGGACCAAGTCTACCATAGCTTTCTCAACTCAGCTGCACATTAATGAATGCACTGCGGGGTTTAGAGCTGCAATCCTTAGATTTTGCTTGCCTCTATCTTAAGCACCTAAATTCACTTCGTCGCACTACTTACCACCTACGAACCCCCTTGAATGTTGCTGGTCGATGCCAAAACAAAACAAAACAAAAACAAAAAAACACTGCCTCGTAGTCAATGGTAGGACTGCACTCATACAAGTTTTGTGGTCACCGAATCTCCATTCAATTCCCCTACCAGCCTTAGCCGGGCTGGCGGAAGAAAACAGCAGAACCAGAGTAATTTATCTGCTCTAGGGTGCTCTAGGGTGGCATGTTTTTGTCTGTGGCAATACATGTCCCAGGAAGTGTAGTCGGTCTGAGAGGGGAATAGCAGCTTTGGAGACAGGAACCCATGACTAGGGTGCACTCAAGGCAACTGTCCTATTTTGCTTGGGCCAGTGTTTCTTTTGATGGAGTGAATGAGGGCAAGTACAGATTTCTGTCACAACCATTGTCCCAGGACATCACAGCAGGAAACATTCAAACCCACAGATATCAAAAACACACCAATAGAACTCAAATTCTTCAAGTACTTTAAGTTTTCCACCTGATTCACTTTTAACAGCAAGCTCACCTCCAGAATAAATCATTATCCAAGGAAAACCCACTCATTGCATTAAAACAGACAAATGACTCCTGCCAATAAGAAAGTCAACTGCTGCCTCAAATAAATTATTTATAGCTCCCAAGTTACTCAGTGTTCTCTGGAAACCATTTTCTGGAGAATATTTGGGTCCCAAAAAGACTTTACAATATTGTCCCACATCATCCTTAAATGTTGATATACACCAGCCTTTTTTTCTTCTTTTGTAATAATAGCTAACACCTATACAGAGCTTCCTGTGTCCATGCATGGTTCTGAACACTTTTGATGCATGTATTTATTCAATCCTCCTAACAATCTTCTGAGATACAAATATCACCATCCCTATTAACAGATAAAGAAAGTGTGATGCAGAGAAGTTTACTAACCTGCCTGTGATTATCTGGCTAGCAGGTAATAGCCTGTCATGCCCTCATTTACCAAACTGCAACTTTCTTTACAATAGAGTAGGTCTTTATTTGAAAACTTTTGAGGACAAGTACTAGGTCTTTCTTATTTTCCTTTTACCAACAATTCATGCCCTACTTTATGTATTACAAGCAATCAAGAATGGATATAATAAATATTTTAATCAATAGTAGTTATGTTTCAGATAGATGAAAGACCAATGTTCTACAAAGATGTGCCTGGGGCATAGTAAATGTTCAATAAATATTTACTGATTCTTTCTGATAATGTGGATAGAGACCATGCCAACATTTCCTACAAATAGTATTATTTCCTAGTTCTTTAGTCTAATAAAATTGAATAAAAATTTAATAACGTACTTCCCAAAATAAAATTGACTGTCAGTTTAAGCCCATGAATACCAAAAACATTCTGAGCCACTTTTTTAAACTGTTCATTTTTTCTTTCCAATGGTTAAGATTCTCTACTGGATTGTCCCTCCAAAATTCCTGTCTACCCAGATCCTCAGAATATGACCTTATTTGGAAATAGGGTCTTTGCAGAAGTAATTAGTGAAGACAAAATCGTTCTAGAACACACTGGGCCCCAACAGTGCATGCCCTTATAAGAAGGTCATGTGACAACAGAGACTTACAGAGAAAACACCACGTGATGACAGAGACAGATGTGAAGGTGATGCACCTACAAGCTAAGAAAAACCAAGGATTTCTGGCAACCACCAGAAGCTGAGAGAGGCCTGGAACACATTCTCCCTCAGAACCTCCCTCAGAACAGAAAGAACAAAGCTTGCGGACAACTTGGCTTTGGACCTCTAGCCTCCACAACTGTGAGACAATACATTTCTGTTGTTCGAAGGCACCCAGTTTGTGCTAATTTGCTATTGGCAGCTCTAGGAAGCAAATGGAGACACTAATGTCAAATTTGGGTACGGTTCATTGTTAGGTAGAAATTTGCTGATGCCTTAATTGTTTTGACATTAACCAGGAAAACTATTGTTTTTTTTTTATGCTATCACTCTTTTCTCTTGTAAACATACATGATCTTCGTTTATCTAAAATGATCACTTTTCAAAGCGGTATGTAAGTATCTTATTTAAGCTTTTGAATAACCTACCTCTGCCAGTTAATTATTTGTTGCTATATGGTGATGTGAAACTAATACTATATTTTCTCCATTAACAATAGACCATTTCATTCCTGCCTGACAGATGATGCTTTAGGTTTCTCATATTGTGCAATTAATTTGATAGAACCTTTAGTAAAAGACAAGTCAGACCTTCTCCCATTATCTTTTCTAAATGATGACCTTTCCTTCTTGGTTGTTCATAAAAATATACAATAGCTTTGGAAATAATTTCAAAAGCTACAGTTAATCCATTCATTAATTGTTAAATTGTTGAATAATAAATTTGGCAATTATTTTACTAAGTTCACAAAAGAAAAATATTGCTAAAGTCAGTTCTAAATATATGAAGCCATTTGTGATTAAACAAAAACACATGAACCTTTTATTTTCTCACTCATGTCCCTCCCTTTTTATCCTAATATTTTCAGTTTGAAATAAGGACAAAGAAAAATTATTCATTTAGACTTTGCTTCTGATATCACTTGGCAAGTACATTAAATTCTGAAAACACAACTCAAATATACTTAAAAGTAATAATATTAATTGGAACCTAGAACTACTATTTTTTTTTTTAATTTTAGCAATTTCTTCGCTTTCTAAGAAACATCACCTAAGAGGCTAAGTACATTTCTAAGCAACAGGGAGACATATAGGATTTTCAGCGGGCACAAAATATTTACAGTTGGATATTTTTTTCAAATTTTACATTTGGGACTTAAGAGTGTTTGAATCACCAGAAAAGCTTACTTGCTGTTGGCATCACCTATAGATTTAAAGATATACTGGCACTGTATCCCTGGGGAAATAACAGAAAGCTACAAGAGAAGAATATGAGATGAAGGTGCTGACTAGTTTTTTATCCTAGCCATCAAAATATAAATGACAGTTCATTAATTTTTCATATGTAAGGTAAAGGCATAATTATAATTTCTGAAGTGGAAAAAATGTATTAGAGAGGGAGTTTAATAATTGAATGATTTCTCCTCAAATTGTGGGCTAGGGAAGATACACAATATTATAGTCCCTCTTAATTCAACAATTCTACATATGGATGAGGTTGTTGAGTGAGTTACCTCTTCATTAAAACAGATCATATGCTTATATCAGGCTCTCGGATATACATAAAATTAATGCTATATTTTGAAGTTTTCATAGAATATATTTAATGTCTATGGCTATCTTAAATGGCTGAAGCATTTTATATTAAATGAAGACACTCTCTAGAACATAGACATTATATAAAAATTAGTACTGAGGAGTGCCTCGGTGCTCAGTTGGTTAAGTGTCTGGCTCTCGATTTCGGCTCAGGTCATGATCCCAGTCAGGGTCCTCTGATGGAGACCCGCTGCTTCTCCTGTTTCTTCTGCCTCCCTGCTCAGCCGGGAGCCTGCTTCTTTTCCTCTCTCCCCCCACCCCACCAACACCCCACATGCATTTGTGTGAAGGCACACACTCTCTCTCAAACAAATCTTTAAAAAAAATTAGTACTGATATCCAGCCATAGAATATTTGCTTTTCTAAGCTATCTAAAAAGAAAAGTATAACATTAAGATTCCTTCCAGAAGCCAGTTCTTTGGCTTAGTGTAAACTTTGTCTTACTTATTACTCTTATGATATCAAATAAAACAAAAAATAAGCCAGCAAGCCACGGGATGTTGGCCAGTGGCCAGCTAGTCTTTTGCAGTGAATGCCGACTCACAAAATCTTGACGTTACCAGACTGCTAGGGAATGGAGAATGGAGAGCGGGATAGAGCGGGTGGGGGCCCACAGCCAAGCCTGCCTGTAAACGGGGAGCACACGTGAATTCAAGAGCTGAGACCAGAGCACAGGGAAATGCTAGAAGGATTAAAGCCCAGATACGTCCTTGTTGTGCTATTTGCATAGGTGCACTGTTTATTAATTCAGCTGTCGGTCCTCAAAAACCAAGAATATTTATAGACGTGAAGGTAAAGGAAGAAACAGCAGAGAAAAGGAATTGGAATCATGGTCTCCACTCCATTAGCCTTGATGGTACCTGTGTGTCTTCCTACAGCTCTGAGCTAATGGAAGCCAAGATACTATGAAAAGGGAACACAGAAGAGGCTCCCACGGGCTCTGAAAACTCATTCCAAAGAGAGGTACAGAACAGAATTACTAAACCACTGAAGGAATCAAAGTCAGCAATCCATTGGATGAAAGTAACTGCTCCTAGAGTTTGCAAAGGGTCATAATCTTTGAAAAATATTTTCATTACTTTCATCACCGCTAAATACAAACAAGGTGGGCAGGCTCTAGGCAAATGGGTCTGCAGTGCCTTTTCTCTTTCCCCAGCCCTGAGGCAGCCAGCAGACTCTTGGCTCATTCCCCAGCAGCATCCCAACCCCATACCACCAAGATTCACATACACATGTGATACACATTTTAGTTACCTGAGATTCTCTGCAGGTAGAGAACCTACTTCATCCAGAACCGTGTGCCAAATTGTTCAACCCTCCTTGAGAACTTCAAGTCTTAGCGTTAAGGCATTTCAAATATTAGTAAGCTGATTAGCACAAAAAGAAGAAGAAAAACAACCACGAGAAGGAAAAAGACAACAGGGGAGTACCTGGTGTGGTTCATTGATGTTACAGCAACCCTGGGAAGATAATGTACAGGTGAGGCTCTGAGAGGCCAGGAAAAGCTTCCCAGGGCATTCACACGGAGATGCTCCTGACCACGGGCTATCTTGCCGTGTAACCAACTGGCAGTATGAGCAAGTCCAAACTTTAATGTATAGGTGCACATGAAATTCAAATGCATTTTCAAAGTGAGAAGCCAAGATTTCATTTTGCAGTCCTCTCCTGCATGCCTCCAAGCAGATTAAACCTACGGGTTGCAGGTTTCTTCCCTTTCCAAATGTACGGTAATAGCTGATTTTCCTCTCAGTCCAGTTTCTTATTAAACATGTATTGTGCTCTTTAGCCACCTCAGTGATTTTGTTGCACTTCAAATAACATATTTCACCTGCTGTTGGAGGAAGTCGTCGAGAGGAGGTGACCACGGTTGACCCTCGAGCTGGACCCAGGCAGGCGGAGGTTCCTCGCCCCGCCGCTGCCCTGGAAATGTTCCTTCTGCCTGCGGTTCCCACCGCCCCAAGCCATTGGAGAGGACGCCGCGGGGACATGTGATGTATTGTTGGGATCACCTGGACCGTGTGCGTGACCGGAGTCAGCGAGTGCCTCTATATACACGTTTAGGACTTGGCGGGCAGGTGTGGAGCTTTCCTCTGCTTGCAGCGCCTAACACAAGCCTCCGGTGGAAGTTCCCTTGCTTATTAAACCGGCCACCGGCCACCGACCAACACAGCCTGCCTCTTTCTTCCAGCCCTCCCTGCATGCAGGGGCCAATTACAGAGTTCACTGGGGCACTACTGAGGTCGTGAACCAACACCTGCTTTTTCTCTCAGGGTCAGCAGCCTTTCCCATAGCTTTTGCGATCTAAAAGCCAGCTTAGAGATTGAAATCTATTGAACTACCCTAAGTACCACGAAATTTGCGTGGTCATTATGTTTTCCTCCCTGTCTCAGAAAAGTTTCTGGTCTTGGCTTGAGTAGACACTGGACTAAACAGCACACATTCAGGAGTTAGTACGGTAATCCGCCCTGTGAATAAATAGCCCCTGCCCCGCCCCTGCCCCGCCCCCGCCCCCGCCCCAAACAAAAAAGAGAGCATGAACCAAGTAGCTGCTTTGTCTTATGGTTTACTTCATGGCACTAACTTGCATTTTTTATGACTTATATTTTTGTACATATAGCATATATTTCCAATCTCTAAATTTTAGGAAGTGCCCTTGTGAATATTTGAATATACTTTGCTTAGTTTGCTAGGTCCTCAAATGCCCTGGGACGCTGTGGATGTGAGTTAACCATGAGGAATTCAACTGGGCTGTTTTATGGGCCATTCCCAGAACTTCTACTGAGACTCTTGGCACAACTTTTTCCTTAGCTAGGATGATCATCTCATTTTCCCTCCTATACTACTAGTTTTCCATAAGGCAAACCCATAAAAGTGAAACTTTTCTGGTTAAAGTAAGGATATGGATGGGCTGATCAGTTTGTATTAACTACTCAGTCCTCTTTGGCCAGAACAACTGCTTAACTTATTTTTCTGACTCTAGCCAGAGTGTCCTGAATCATTGGAGACTAAAGAATGTATACTATTTTTAAGATATTTGAATATTTAATATATTGAAAGCTCTGATAAGACCTAGTTACCACATACCATCATTAAAAACAATAAGGGACACCTGGGTGGCTCAGTTGGTTAAGCGTCTCTTGGTTTCAGCTCAGATCATGATCTCCAGGTCGTGAGATTGAACCCTTGCATCAGGGTCCATGCTCAGCAGGGAGTCTCCTTGAGATTCTCTGCCTCTGCTCCTCCGTGTTCCTGTGCTCTGTCTCTCTCAAATAAATAAAGAAATCTTAAAAAAAAGAAAGAAAAAAAGAAAAACAACAATACAGCCCAAGAAAGACAAATACCATATGATTTCACTTGTGTGTAGAAGTTAAACAAAACAAAGAAAAAAAGAGACAAACCAAAAAAATAGACTTTTTAAAAAAATTTTATTTTATTATATTAGTCACCGTTCATTACATCATTAGTTTTCGATGTAGTGTTCCATGATTCATTGTTTGTGCATTTCTAGATAACAAACTGATGGTGCCAGAGGGGAGGTGGGTGAAATAGGTGTTGGGGATTAAGAGTACATGTATCACCATGAGCACTGAGTGATGTATAGAATTGTTGAATCACTATATTGCACCCAGGAACTAATATAACACTGTATGTTAACTACACTGGAATTGAAAATGATTTAAAAATAATTTAAAAAATGAATTTTCAACATAAAAAGACAACAATAAGGTTGGGTTTAGTCTGAGGTGCACCTGGTTGGCTCATTCGGTTGAGCATCTGCCTTTGGCTCAGGTCATGATCCCGGGGTCCTGGGATTAACCTCAGCTTTGGTCCAGCTTCCCTGCTCAGTGAGGTGTCTGCTTCTCCCTCTCCCTCTGATGCTCCTCCCTACTTGCGCTCTCTCTCAAATAAATAAATTTTAAAAATAAAAATAAATAAAAAGAACTTGCATACTGAGGATTAGGGTAGCATGGCATTTAGAATTTTGATGTGTGAATTCAGAGCTCATAATTTGCTTCTCTGGCTTTCTTTCTCTCTCTTTTTTTTTTTTTTTTGAAATTTTTAAAAGATTTTACTTATTTATTTGAGAGAGAGAAACAGCACCAGCAGGTGGAGAGGCAGAGGGAGAAGCAGGCTCCCCGCTAAGGAAGGAGCCCAATGCAGGACTCGATCCCAAGACTGGGATCATGACCTGAGCCAAAGGCAGCTGCTTAACCAACTGAGCCACACAGGTGCCCTGGCTTTCTCTCTTAATAATGAACTTGTTAAAACATAGGCAACACACTGGTTTTTGAGGACCCTTCGCCCCCAGAACTCTTTTACACCCTGAAGATGGGAGAGAAAACTGGCACGCTTTTTCTGAAGGACAATTTTACAAAATTTATCAAAGACATTGAAAATGTAGATTACTTTTGATTCAATAATTCCAATCCTAGGGGTTTATCCAAAGGACTTATGATGCATGTAAAAATATCTTTACAGAGATATTCAGTGGAATATCAATCTCCTTGCTCAACGGGGAGCCTACTTCTCCCTTTCCCTATGCTCATCCCCCCTGCTCGTGCTCGCTCTCTCTCTCAAATAAATAAATAAAATCTTAAAAAAAAAAGTTAGGTTTAGTCTTCTGGCCTTTAAGCTAAGAAACAATTCACGGCTTCCATGTCCCGTCTCTTTCTCAGTGAGTCTTAAACGTAAAGAAGGGAAGAGAAACTTCAGAACTGAATGCTTCAGATGAGGATTCAGGGGTCCCAGCCACAACCTGAAGGCTGCTGCAATTGTTCCCATTTTACAAGTGAGAAAGTGGAGGCGCACAAAGATCAAGAAACTTGCCTCATTTCAGAAAACTAGAGAATGGTGCAGCCAGAGGTCAAATTCCTGTCCGTTTCCTTGTCATGTGGCAGGAAGAAGCACAGACACGTGGTTATTTTCTCCCAGAGTACTTTAACTGTGATTTTCTCACCATTAGTGAACCTTGATATCAAGAGCCTGAGTCATGACTGACACTGCCATGAAATAGAATAAAATAGAAACGGCATAAACTGTTTCTTGAAACTTTTATGTCATTGATATACACACACATATTCATGCAGTTTTGTGATATAAAATGTATTTATTTCTTCCTGTGATCCTGCTCAGAAATGAAAATTAATTAAACTGCCAAACTACTCTCCTTTTGGGATTCTTTGTTATTCTATAAAAACCACAGTTTATGGGTTTGAGAAACAGTGTTTTTTGAGGCAATGCAGTTGCATTATGAATTTTTTCTCCAAGAGCAGAGATTAATAGAACTATTGACTCGAGCAATTCTCCACTGCAATGTTTTGACATTCCCCAGTGTGACGGTGGGAAAGACAGCTGTATCTCAGTATTAGAGCATTTTTAATTTGCTTTAGAATACTTCAGCATAGACAGTATGGTGTGCTCGTCTACGTGCATATGTGGGGTAGGCACAGCTTTTTAATGCAGGAAGTTCACGCTGCTGGTGCCCTAACTATGAAGACATGTCCCAAAGATGGTGGATCATCCCTTGAAGGAATCTAATCCAGTGAGCTCCCAAGGCTGGCTGTACATTAGAATCATCTGAGGCTTTTAAAAAGAATTTAATAGTGGGGCACCTAGGTGGCTCAGTCGGTTAAGCAACTGCCTTCAGCTCAGGTCCCGATCCCAGGGTTCTGGGATCGAGTCCTGCATCAGGCTCCCTGCTCAGTGGGGAGTATGCTTCTCCCTCTCTCCCTGCTGCTCCCCCTGTGTGTGCTCTCTTGCTCATGCTCTGTCTCTCAAATAAATAAACAAAATCTTTAAAAAAAAGATTAAAAGAAGAATTTAAGAGTTATATTTTATTTTTAAAATCATACAATAAGCTCGACCTTCTCTTTTGTTGTACAGTTCTGAGTGTCCTCATACCTGTATAGACTTGCATAACACTCCCACAGTCAGAATAGAGAAGAGTTTCACCACCCAGAACACTCCATTAGGTGTACTACCCCTTTAGGGTTGCACCTCCCTGCCACCCTAACCCTTCGTGATCATGACTTATCAAGAAGCCTTTTTATTTTATTTTTATAAAAATTTTTATTTATTTGAGAGAGAGAATGAGAGATAGAGAGCACGAGAGGGAAGAGGGTCAGAGGGAGAAGCAGACTCCCTGCTGAGCAGGAAGCCTGATGTGGGACTCGATCCCGGGACTCCAGGATCATGACCTGAGCCGAAGGCAGTCGCTTAACCAACTGAGCCACCCAGGCGCCCTCAAGAGGCCTTTTTAAAAAAGACCAATGCCCAGGCTCTACCCTCAGAGTTTCTGATTTAATTAGACTGGGGTCAGGACAGGACTCTTTATAAAAAGTGTCTTTGGTGGCTCTGATATGCATCCAGGGCTGAGAAACTGGTGTTCTCATTAGGGCCCACCCTCCAGAAGCCACTATCACAATATCTTTTACTCTCTTCACTTAAATCAGCCCTGTTTTGTTAGATAGTACCATGGGTATTAAAGACATCTTTTTTTTCATTCTAGAAATGAATAAATTGTATTTCAAAACCGGTGGGTGACCTGGAGGAAGTCTTGTACAAGTACTGGCCCCTCCCCCTATCCCACGAGAGGGCTGAGCACCTGGTAAGCCTAGCACCCATTGCAAGAGGACTTGAGCCTCTTAAGGAAGACTGACAGGTGCAGGATCTGGCCAGAAATCTAGCTGAATTCTGTGCCTGGGATATTATAGGATCTGTCCTGAGCAACTCTTTCACACCTTTTGCCTGTCTAGAATGCCTAAAAGGATAGGGATCTGTGCTTCATGGAGACTTCAGGAAAGCTTAATGTCTGTGTGTGCTTGCCTATAAATATGTGCTTTGCAGATTTGGTCTGAGACTTGTTTTAAAAATCATCAGAGCTGCCAGAGAGCATTTCTCTTATCAAGCCTCATATAGAAATCCCAGAATTTAAATTGTAATTTATCATCTGGTAGGGAGATGTTGGGGAGGGAACATTACCCTTTCCTACTTTTAACTTAATCTTAATCTTAGCTGCACTTTAGAAACACCTGAGGAAATTTAAAATCCTGATGCCTAGACTACACCCCAGGGCCAGTAATTCAGAGTCCCTGGACATGGAGCCCAGGTATCACTAGTTTAGACATTCTTCAGGTGTGAATCCACGTTGAGTAACACTGGGTTAAAAAGAATCTAATAATTCGAACAAATAAATTCGGTTAAATTTATTTAACTCAGTAAATTGAACTTCATCTTCTGTCACCCATTGCATCTAGACTTGACTTCCAGCAAAGCAACTGGCTAGATGCCCAGTTCCACCATGCAGCTGCACATCATCTCCACCACTGGTCTCTCCACTTGGAGTTATAAACACTCCTTAGAAGATGTATTAGTTATCTACTGCTGTGTAACCAATTACTCCAAACCCTAAAAGAATAAACATGTATTATCTCAAGTTGGTGTGGGCCAGGAATCCAGGAATGACTTGTCTGAGTGGTTCTGGTTCCGGTTTTCCAATGAGGTTACATTCAACTTGTAGTCTGATGGCTAGACTGGGGCTGGAGGGTCTGCTCCAAACTCACTCAGGTGGCTGTGGACAGGAGGCCTCAGTTTCTCACCGGTTGTTGGCTGGCTAGAGGCCTCAGTTTCTTGCCACACAAACGTAGGTCTCAACATAAGGCTGTTCAAATATCCTCATGACATGGTAGCTGGCTTCTAAGAGAGAACATGGAGGATGCTGCATTGTCTTTGTGACACCATCACTTCCCTTCAATTTTATTTGTTAGAAGTCATTGACTAAGTCTAGTCCATGCTCAAGGGTACGGGACTAGACTCCAGCTCTTAAAGGGATGACCATTACAGATTTTGTGGATAAACCTTAAAACCGCCACAGGAGGTAATTGGCAGAGCTAAGGGATTGTAAAGGTGTTCAAATTGCCTTTATGGAAAAAAAAAGTCTAATTCCATTAGGATACATAAACTTAACAAGAATCAGAACACCTACAGAACCCCCCCCCAAAAAAAAAAACATTTGGAGCTGAGATCACAAATTTGATTATCATTAATGTATTAATGGGCAGTTGTGGTAATTGGTTCTCATTCCTTAAGTCTTAAAAAGAGCAAGAACACACAGACCAAAAGAAGTCATCTCATCTTGCTCAAACCCATGTTTTCCGATGGATCAGTTCTTTTAAAGGCATGTATCTTATTCGGAATTCTGTGTATGTGTTAACAGAAACAGAAATGACATTTAATTTCAAGCTCCATTAGTAACATATAGGGAATGGTAAGAACAAGGTCAGCCAAGATGGTGAAGGACAAATGTATTTCATTCCAATTACTTAAAATAGTGTACAAATGCAGCATCTGAGATAATATTGAATGCTTACCAACTTAAAATAGAAGGGATTATAGGAAAGAAATAGAAAGCCTTACGATACCTGAAAATCCAAAATGCTCTATTTTCTATTGAAATAATTGTTTTTACAGCAAGCATTCAGAACATATATAACAGATGTCTACAGTCTGCAGGCCAAATCTGGCATGCTTTCTGTTTATGTAAACAAAGTTTTATTGGAATACAGCTATATGCATTCCTTTACGAACTGTCTCTGGCTACTTTTATAGTACAATGGCAGGGGTGAGTAGTTTCAAAAGAGGCTCTCTGGTCCACAACGACTAAAAGATTTACTGTCTGGTCCTTTACAGAAAAAGTTTGCCAATCTTTGGTGTAGACTAAAGGAGGATATATGAGTATTCTTAACGTCATTAAAATAATCCCCAGTTTTCAACACATTTAAGGCCCAGATTATCTGGGCCTTAAAGACAGATTCAAGAGAGAACAAGAAGATCAACAGACTGGCAAAAAGTATGTCATTATTTATTAAAACTTGCTACCTTTAGGGCAATATGACTAAAAGTTAATGCCAAGGATTTTCTCTCAGCCTAATCTATCTATCTATCTAATCTATCTATCTAATCTATCAGTCTATCTATCTATCTAATCTATCAATCTATTTATCTATCTAATCTATCTAATCTATCAATCTATGTAATCTATCAGTCTATCTATCTAATCTATCAATCTATGTAATCAGTCTGTCTGTCTAATCTATCAATCTATTTATCTAATCTATCTAATCTATCAATCTATCTGATCTATCAGTCTATCTATCTATCTAATTTATCAATCTATCTAATCAGTCTGTCTGTCTAATCTATCAATCTATTTATCTAATCTATCTAATCTATCAATCTATTTATCTATCTAATCTATCAGTCTATCTGTCTACCTATCTACCTATCTAATATACATCTGGAGCTTCCAGGAGTCTTACTTCTTGTGACCTGGAGAACACCCAGTTGTAGCAGGAAGAAATGAAGCCGATACAGAATACTGTAATTTATATATAATGCTGAAGTAATCAGTATTCTTTAGGTTGTATGTGATTGAAATGAACCTCAAACTTGCTGAAGAAAAAAAAGGAGGGAAACTAAAGGAAGTCAGAACCTGGGAATTTGGATACCATTCTCTTTATCATTCTGTCTCTGTCTCTCTCCCTTTCCCACTTTTCTTCTTCCTCCCTGATATCCCAATCCTGCCCCTCATTCTGTATTAGCTTCATTTCTTCCTGCTGCAACTGGGTGTTCTCCAGGTCATGAGGATTATGACTCCTGGAAGCTCCAGATGTACATTTCCTTCCACCGTCAGCAGCCAGAGAGCATTTCTCTTATCAAGCCTCATACAGAAATCCTAGAAGGGGGTGCCTGGGTGGCTCAGAGGGTTAAGCGCCTGCCTTCGGTTCAGGGATCAAGCCCCACATAGGGCTCCCAGCTCAGCAGGGAGTCTGTTCTCCCTCTCCCTCTCCCTCTCCCCCTGCTTGTGCTCTATCTCCTCTTTCTCTCTCTCTCAAATGAATGAATAAAATCTTAAAAAAAAAAAAAAGAAGGAAATCCCAGAAGATGGAGTATAATGGTTGGTTTGGGGACCAATTCTGTGGTTACAGGATTAGGCCTTTCTACAAACGAAGAGCAGAAGGGGAATGGTATGCAGACAAAAGGACAACAAGTGGATGAACACATGGCCTACTCCACCACACCACCTGGCCCTCCGCAGCAGGCAGTCGCAAGACTCAAGGACATTCTAAGAGAATATTGCATCTATTCCTTGCTTGGGCGGGGCTCTTTTAAGTCTTAATTGATTAATATATTCTGATTTGAAAACCTCTCTAGATTTTGTAACTCCACCAACCTGTTTCTCAAAAAATTCTTTATTCCTCACACTACAGTCCATGCTTCTAAGAAGATAGACATACAATGTTACATTTTCCTTTGACCATGTATCTTTCTCTGATCAAATAATTCCAATTTGTTGGTTCCTCCTTAAGACCCTATGGCTGAGATTTTGCTCATTTTTTAAGTTTTTGACTCCCACTAGATTTGTTTTTGCAGAATTTAAAGCACACCTTCTTAATATATGAAACTCAGAACATGGCACTGGATAGTGATCCGTTCAACCCTGGCTATATTTGGAGTTAACATTGGAATCAGATTCACCTGGGAAGGAATCCTAGCTCTGCCACTTATTCATTGTATCATCTTGAAACAATCAATATTCTTAGATGAGGACTGTAAGATATCCATTCATCTAGTAAATATTGAATATTTGAAGGTATCGGTGTTTGGATTGCAACAATAAACAAGAGAAATAAGGTCTCCACCCTCACGGAACATGTATATCAAGAAGAGTAGAGATGAGGTTATAGGCCGTTTCCATACACTGTGGTAAGTACTGGGGTATGAAATACAGGATGTTATAGAGGGACACAGAAAAGGTACGCCTAGACTGAGGGGCAGGGGGTGAGTGGGTGGTATCCCCTCCCCAGAGGAAATGCTATCCAAGGGGACACCTAAAGCAATGAGTCAGGCAAAGAGAGTGAATAGGAATTGAACAGTGTTTCTGGGGAGAGTAGGTAGTAAATTTACCATGATACAAGAAAGCATGATTCAAAAGAACTGAATATTAAGTATTAGGAATATTCAGATGGCAAGTGACAAATCCATTCCCAACTAGCTCAAATGAAAAAGTAGGATTTATTTGCTCATTAATCAAGCTATGGGTAGACTTGGTGGCATCAAGGATGGCAAGATATAGGGACTGAAAAAATGCCACAACTCTCACCTCTGCCTGTGCTTTTGGTTTCTCTTTGTGGGTTAGTTTTGTTCTCTACTTCCGTAGACTCCACACAACCGAGAAAATGGACACCAGCTATCCTAAATTAACAGCACAATAGCTTTGGCATTGGTAAAGGCTGGTTACTAAGACATTAAGAGAGGAATGTACTTCGTAAAAAGGAGTCAGATTTATCATGATTCAGTATTAGAATGTAAATCAGAAGTTGAAGCGATAAGATGGGGCCGGATCATGATTATGTATTATTATAACCTACATAATAATAAATAAATTGCTAAATAATAGCAATTTATTAAATAATTTTATGATGGGGGAGTGTTAATGTTACCTTTAGAAAGGTCACACTGGCATAGATTTTAGGGATTGGTAGGAAAGAGCAAATGAGAGAGTTAAGGGACTGTTGTAATAGTTCAGGTAAAAGGTAACAGTGGCCTGAACCAGAATAGTAGGGATGGAAAAAAAAAAAAAAAAGGGCAAATTTAAAGATATTTTGGTAGCATCTGTAGGGAGTGAAGACAGAATCAAAGACAAACTTTGTTTCTGTTTTGGGAAGCTTAGCGAACTGACATACTGTACCTAGAAGCAGGTTTTCGGTGGGGAAAAAAGGCAAATTCAGCTTTGAAAATTATAAATTTGAGGTGGAATGAGTCATAGAAAGCTAGGCTGAAGAGATAAATCAGGAGACATATGTCTAAGACATGGATGGGGAGAGGGCTGTAGAGGAAAGAGCTTTAGGACAAAAGCTGAAGAACACTAATATTTAAGGGCAGGCATAAGAAGAGAATCCTGCAAAAAAAAAAAAAAGAGATTGAGATAAGGTAGCCAGGATGGTAAGAAGAAAACTAGGAAGAGATAGTACAATAGAAGGCAAAAGAAGATTCGAGACTAGAAATTGACTTTTAACAAGCTGTGCAACATGCCACAGTATAGATGTACCACAATGTCATGAGAGGACTGAAGACAAAGCAGAACTCAAAGCAGTTACATAGTGTCAAATGCTCCAGGAGGGCAAAATTCTTCAGCTGTGAGAAGGGGGATTCCATCAATCTTAAAGGATCGCTGTGGGGATAAAGTGGGTCCTATTCACACACTGCCTGTGCTATGAAGGCATTCAATAAATGTCAATAATTTTCCTTTACGAAAGTGAGTTGCTGTGACTTAACCGTGGTTCAGAATATATCCTTACTCCAGGATCTTTTAAAACCACGCTTACAAATATATAGTCATTACATTGTCCTAATGTAGTTTTTTTGTGTTCCGCTGTCCTTGTCCCTAATAAATGTGCCTTTTTCCCCCCTTCTGATTATGTCACTGGGCCCAAATCCTTTGATTTATTGACTGCACCAAAAGTCACAGATTAATTGGCAAGATAAATACAAGTGACATTTTATTTCTGCACATCTCATTAATATAGCTCAACTCTGACTGATTAGTTCTCTTCTAAACACTTGGTGTCATACAGAGAAGAATGGTTTGGGCTGGTTGCTTTCCTAGGGGGAATTTTAAAATGTGTTTCCTTGTTTTGTGTGTGCTCACATGACAATCTCTTACATTTCTCTATCTATTTATGTTTTCTTCCCCAAGAACTAGCTCAAATACAATAACAATTCTTAGCTCTTTCTTTAGGAGAGGGGGAAAGAAAATCAAGTACCAATCCAATTGAGAGAGAGAGAGAGAGAGAAGGAAAGTAGGAAAAGGTTGGAAAGTCATTTTATAATTCATTAATCTATGCTGGTACCTCCTAAAATTTTTCCTTTTATAAAAAAGGACTGAACAATAGGATCAGAAACTAATAAGAAATCACAGACTTCAAGAGATTTACCACTTTCTTTTTATAGCTTTATTGACTATTACGAAGTTTCAATACGGTTCAAATAATTAAATACTGCAACTGGGACATTAAAAATACAAACTAATTTACCAAAATAATTGTATTCTGAATGTTATGTACAATATTATACATTTTACATTACATAAAGGATTTTTATACATAAAGGTAAAATTTGATTTATGATTATTGAAAATCCAAAATACATTTGAACAAAACATTCCTATGCATACATACATAATCACTCCACTGGGATAATCAAAATCATACATGAGTGTGGTTATTAAAAACTAACATTACATTCATATAACAATGGTAGAAATTAAATGTCCTTATTAATTTGAGAGTATTATTATAAAACCACACACATATGAATTATATAACCTAATTCTATATATTTAAAAATCTTTATGTAGAGAGACAAATATGTCTTGATCCCAAAAGAAATTTTTAATTTTTTTTATTTTAGGGGACTTTTGTAGTCATCAAAATACCATACATGGGCATAACACAGGCTCTGATCCCAGCAAACAGAAAAGTCATGATGGTCTATCATATCACCATGGGTACTTCACTGTATAGTTTTCAAAAAATAACCCTATTCAACTGTATAATTTGGAATGCCTTCATATGCATACTTGTCATCAAAGTGATTACATATTGAGGAACAGAGCTTATGGGGGAAATCTATATTGCCGTAGAGAACTAGATATTGAAACAAGGATATCACTAGATGATTTCAGAAAACAAAGAACTGAATGGGTGCTCACGTAGAAAACAGCACCCACACACACTAAATTAGTTACTAAACAAGGTGTCAGTCCTTCAGGAAGGTTAATACACTGATGCGTCCTACTTTGTTTGAATACTGGAATATCAAAGTCCAGAATACTGTGGCATGAGTTTTAGTACCATCTCATTTTAAAATCTAATTCCTTTCAAGAACAGCTGTGATTTGAAGTAAAGCCAGACATTTTTCTAACTGATACGAAAAGTCTGAAAAACAATGTCTTTATAACCAAATGCCTTTCCAATTTATGTCAGTCTGTACGTGGATCTTATTTGAGAGACAGACAGCGGGGCGAAAATTCCCTCCGAACTATACACAAGAACCTCAGAAAGGCAGCAGTTAATAAACTGGCCATTCTCCTTAAAGGCTGTACAGCATTTTGCAGTATTCCCTATGTGAAATCCTGTATCTTATGAAAGGCAAACAACAGAACACCTGGAAACTAGAAGATAGAGAAGTAACAAGCTGAAATATACAAAATCGGTGCCCTTTCCAACATCACATAATCTATGAAAAATGAGATTCAAAGGCTAAGGGTTGCTTTATTGTTTGTCTTCTTGTTCGTGTGTAACTTGACTATAAAAGAAGCTCTAACCTAGGTTATCAAAATATATTCATATAAATGTATGAGCATTTCTAATACAAAAGGTAAAAAAAAGTCTAAGTTCTTAATTCTGTAATTAAATATCCTAGAGTTCAGTAGGCAGATTTGTTTCTGAGCAGCTTGAAAAGAACCGGCTGGCCGAGCGCCGCCCGTGCGGTCGAGCCCCGCTACATTTCCGCTCTCCGCTGTGACTTCTCCGCAGCCGCAGCCCCGTCCTCCTCCTCCTCTTCCTCCTCCTCGTAGGGTTCCTCTCGGCCTTTGGGGCGGTTGTCATCTCGAACTTCCTGTTCTTCGCCATCATTGTGTTTTTCATCGGCCTTAAAAGTAAAAGAAAAAGGGAAAACGAAGAGGTAGGGTATAGAGCTAGTGATATAAATAATTTCCCCCTTTAAAAAAAAAATGTGAAGTTATTCATTTTTAGAGAAAGGAAACGACTGGAGGAATAAGCTCCGACAGGCAAGGGCGCTAGTCTTTCCTAATCTTCACGTTGTCACGGGTTTTCCTAACTCTAGGTTGGCCCGTTAAACTGCTCGGCACCGGAGACGTACCCACTGGTACCTCTACCCAACTGACCAGACATAGCCCCCATGCACGCGCACATGCGCAGTAGCCGTCTCTGGCCTCTACGTACGTTCTCCTCATTTTCACCATAGGTCTCTTCAGCATTATGCTCCAATTCCCTTTTTTTCTCTTCAGTCAAATCTTCCTGAACCTGAAAGAAACCAGAGATCCTAGGTGACCCTTTTTTATCATTTAAATACTTGCAACAACATATTTTGATCTCCAAACAGCTCATTAAAAATAGCAGAAACAAAATTAAACTAAAATTTGAAAAAAGACAAAAGTCTTTTTGAGTCAAAGATTTAACTTGCCTATCAGCTATGAAGAGATGTATACAATACACCTCCTACAAAAAATCAATGCCATTGGTTCAGAGCCTAGGACTTTTGTGTTTGAATTTCTCATTTCTTTGAATAAGCGTTAACCCTGCAAGTATAACACCTGAGGAAATTCAGCTTATAAAATTAAAATGGGAGCAGTTTTAACAGGTCAACCTAGAAGACAGGAGAACTGCAGAAGTCTGAAGGCTCTGACGGAATGTAAGTTCCAGGATGACAGCAACCATCTGTCTTACTCCACTGTCTTTAGTACCTAGATGTGTACCTGGCACACGGCAACTGCTTAATAAATACTGGTGAATGCATCAGTCAGTGAATGAATAAGTGAATCAGTGCAAAAAATACCTGCTCTGTAAAGGCAGAGAAAACAGACACCATTACCTATACATGATGTAGTAGAAAACAGAGAAAATGTATATATATAATCCTATAATTAAGAATAAAGCTCTCTGGCTAAAATATCTAGAACATAGAACACAATCATTTCAATTTCTTCATGAAATAGTTACTAAACTGCCCCAAATCCCTACATCTCTTCAATGTTCTAACATGACATTTCTGTTTCAAGTAGGTTTCTTTTATGTGTGCTATTACTATTACGTGTCTGTCACTGATCCCAATTATTTTTTTCAAAATGTAAATCAAAGAAAGTACCCAAATATTTTTGCAAAATAATCTCTATTTAATGATTACATTCCACAAAAATACAAGGTAAAATATATTTTCTAACTTAACTGTTTTGAAAACCGTATGCATGCCAAAAGATTGAAGTCACTTGAATTTCAAAAAAATTGCTGCCCATCCATTAAGCATCAAGTAGTGTCCTGGGACTAAAAGAAAACCTGACCTGTCCTAAGACAGGGGTATAAGAGTAGGTCTTCCTGAATAACACACAGAATTACCAGATTGGGGGTGGAAGTGGGGAAGGGGGTGTTAAAAATCCCAGAAATGGGCAAGGGAAGGAAAGCACACAGGTGTTACACTTAAAGAGGAACAAATTAAGGCTGCCTCAAAGCGTCCAGCCCAGGTGTGACAGGAATGAACCACAACCCACCACACAAGCTTTGGCAGGAACCTGGCTTGTTAAGAGCTGACAAAGATGACCCTTCAAAGAGGCCTAGACAAAGCCCAGCTTTCTTGAACCTCTTCTAATCAGCCCAACGTCAGCCTGACTCACAGCCCCTAAACTACAAGAGAACCAAATAAATACATTCTGGGGACAGTGGCATAGGGCTTTTTTTGTATTCACATGTCCCAGTGGTGCAAGCTAAAGCGAAGACACCATAGTCTCACTGACAGGCTCTTATCAGTGGTCCGTGACATCTCTTCTGCCCTTTGTCACAGAATCTCATAACAACATTTGAGATGAAAACACTGAATTACTAATTTCAGACTACATATATTAAAGCCTCACTAATTGAAACATCGTTAAATTGCCAAAGTAGCCCCATCAATTTCAGTGAACAAAGGCATGTCTTCTGTAGCCTTAATAATGAAAATATACTAGTGAACACCAAACTTGGTTTAGTTGGGGTTGGGAAGGAACTGCCTTGAAACTGCAATATGGTGGGAAAGAATGTATAAACCAGGGTCCATGAATTTTTTTTGTAAAAGGCCAGACTTAGTAAATATTCAGGCTTGCTCAGCCATAAAGTCTCCGGAGCAGCTATTCAACCCTACCATTGGGGTGCAGAAGCAGCCTTGGACAATACGTAAACAAAAAGCCATGTTCCAATGAGACCTGACTTACAAAATGGACCAAGGCCTATAATCTGCCAAACTCTAACACAGGCTGTAGATTTAGACAGACCTGGATTTAAACCGTGGCTCCCAAATGCTAGCTGTATAAAATCTATTATGAACATTTGCCAGCACATACATATAAAGCAAATGATTCAGGGAACTCCTTACAGCCATTACCAAGGTTCAAAAGTTAGCTCAATGTTGCCACCCTTGCATCAGCTATCAGTGTTGTTTTTTTTTTTTTTTTTTTTGATGACCTATTCTTAAAAATTCTAGATATCATATAATTTCAGTAATTTCATCCTTACCCATCTCAGTATGTATCCCTAAAAACAACGGATTTTTCTTATATAACCACAATGTCATTATCACACCTGATGAATAATCCCATGGTATCATCTAATATCTAGTTCCGACTTAACATTTTCCTGATTATCTTCAAAATGTCGGGCACCTGGGGGGCTTAGTTGGTTAAGCGCCTGCCTTTGGCTCAGGTCCCAAGGTCCTGGGATTGAGCCCCGCACCAGGTTCCCTGTTCGGGGGGGAGCCTGCTTCTCCCTCTCCTCTTACTCCTCCCCCCACCCCACTCATGCTCTGTCAAATAAATAAAAATCAAAAACACAAAACAAAAAAAAAACCCAAAACTGTCTATTTACAGTTGGTTTGGCCTAATCATCATCCAAACAAAGGCTATACCTAACAGCAGTTCCGCTCCCCTCTTTTTTCCTTAATGCTATTGACTTGTTTTCCTGTAGAATGACCCACACTCTGGATTCATTGGCTTCTTTGAGGCATCACTTAAATCATTCCTCCAGCCCCCACATTTCTTATAAAAGGAAGTTAAAGACTTACATGAATTCAGATTAGATGTGCAAAGCAAGAGTTTTTCAAAGGTAATGCTGCAGATTTTGTATTTTCATCACATCAGGAGGCACATAACGCTCACCCCATTTTTTGTGAGGCTGAAGTTGGTCAATGAGCTCAGAAGGTAACTGCCTGATCCCTCCATGATAAAAATTCCCTGACCACCATTCATCTGGCTCTTAAGTCACTTGTTTTAATTAGGGGGCTACAAAAATGGTGACTTTCTAATTCCATTATTCCTTCTGCTTCACTAACTTCTATAAAGAAGAACTTGCCCAATTATTTAGTTATTGTCCTTGGTATACTTATTTATGATAACCTCTAAAATTAGATCTGCATGAGCTCTAATCATGGTTCCAAAAATAACAAGCTGTATGACCTTCAGAAACTTAGCTAAGGCTCAAATTTCTTATCTGTAAAATAAAAGGGTTTGATAAAAATCAGTGATTTTAATTTTGTGTGTGGGGGAGGGGAGTCATGAATCCTTTTAAGACTTTGGAAAGAAATGCAAATTTAAGCAAATAGGCACAGATACACATCATGTGACACAGAAGTTTCAGGAGGCTCAGACTTCCCGAGTCCACCTGTGGCCACCTGTTCTAGGAATGCTCCTCCAAACAGTGTGTTCCTGGAGCTCTGATTCGTAGGCCCACCACAGGTAAGATCAAAATCTCCAAGGGTAAGGTCCGATACAGGAATTTGTACCTTTCACACACTCTCTCCAAGGTGATTCTTAGCCACAGCAAAGACTGAGAGCTACTAGCTTGAGTGACAGTGAGTACAGGGTTAAGGGTGTCTCTGGCTAGAGAGATAAACACCCTTACCTAAATTCTTTCTTCTCTTCCCTGGAGATCTACTGTAGAAAATTTGGGTTGTTTATCAGTTGTCAATAGAATCTGAGGTAAGAAGCCCTGATGTAAATTACTCTTTAATCTAGGGAACCCACAAATGAAAATTTTGTAATTTTCAAATTTATAGATATACATTATTATTCTGGTAATATACTCTTCATGTTTGGAACAAAAGTAATGCAAACTCCTCTTAAAAGGCATTCCTGAAAAGGAACAAAATGATATGGAGTTTCTACTTTCAGATATGCTTAGACTAATAACAGAAGCCAAATGTTAATCTTTTATAATGGAGACACACCAATTATGTCTTCCACATTCGACCCTCTTTAGTACCCTGATAAAGCTGACACAAACATTTTGTCAAAGATTTCCCAATACTGTTCCTCATTACTCATTTTTAGTCACTGAAATCTAATGTCTTAGGCATTTTAGAAATAGTCCCTATGTGATGTAGCAAAGTTTAATCGCCAAAATAAGACGGATCTACTGAGTCCAAGATGGGCTTTGGCTCTACACATCAAAGATGTCATGGGATGAGACAGGAACCAGAAGACTGAATTTGAAGTAGTGCAGCACGCTAGGATCTACAGATGTGGATGGAGTGGGACAAAGGAAAGGTCTTCGGCACCAGCGGCTCTCGTGAGGGACACCACAGCTGGCTGAGTCGCGGTTAGCAGGAGCTGTGCGCCTCAACAGCTCCGTGCTGCGGTGACTCACAGGCTGGCGGACCCCCTACCGGCAGCTGAGTAACCCTGTGCATGCTCTCCCACGAGTGTGCAGATCCATCTATTTTCAATTGTATTGGGAGAAAATGAGCACTCAAGAGTTTTCAAGCTTATCTATCTATCTATCTATGTAACTTACATATCTCTTTGAACGTTTAAACCACTTTTAAGCAGCTGTAGCACTTTCTGGCAATGCCATTAATTTGTCTTGTTTGCTCATAAGCAGATAAAAATTCTGGAAAGTGGGCAACACGGGGATGGGATGCCCACATGAATGTCCCAAGCAATGAGCCATGAACACTTGTTCACACCCATCGTTTTTAGGTCGTAGAAGGGTAACGCTATTGCACTAAGATAAAAGAAGGCAGGGAGAGTGCAAATGTCCAAAAAGCCCACTTATCTCGGGTCCCACTGTCTGAGCTCAAGTCACAGGTCTGATGGGAGGACCCTAGCAAGATGCATCTCCTCCCTAGGAGCAAATGCTGATGGAAGTCAGGTGACGCGGGACGCATGGGAGGGGAAGCAGCAACAGCAATGAGCCTGTAGGCAGCGTACTCTGAGGCTCAATGCAGAGAAGAAGGACGCGTATGACACGGCCTTGCATGGCTTTCGGAGCGTCCCACAAATGTCTCACATGCATCACTTATAAACATGAAATGGGTCCTCACATATTGCATTCCTTTCTTTCTCATTTTGCCACAGTCTGGTGAGAACTTCGTCTCTACTAGTCCTTAAATGGTATTCGGGAACCACTCTCCTCCCTCCTCCAGGGAAGAACTGGGAACAATGGGAAAAGGTGGGAAGATCCAATAGCTAAGCATCGCCGGAACTGGTTGAGGAAGCACCACAGTCTGTGTAAGGGCCACTCAGGGGCAAAGAGGCGAGTCACCCAAGGAAGGAAAAAGGAAGGCTGAGAGCACTCCTACAAGGCAGGGTGCACGACCTCAAGCCTACGCAAGAGGGGGTCCGAAAGAGGGGCAGAGACGCCAGACAGGAATTCAGAGCAGGGAACCCGAGAAAGAGACGCAGGCCCCGGGGCCTGCTGCAGGGAGATAAAAGGGCTCTGGTGGGCTCAGCTGACCTGAGGGACACGAAGAGCAGCAGTCCTCACCTTGGCCTGCCACCACTCTCTTCCCCTCCTCTTTGTTTTTTCCCTATCCTTGATCCCGCTTGGATCACAGGAGTGCTCTCTCCACTTTAACTGACATTATATGAAGGTAAAAAAGTAATCAGTAAATACTGATTAAAATTTTATGTTTACCCTTCTGCATTTTTAAAAAGAAGCCAAGGTGAACCTCCTCTCTTTTAATCCCTCACAGATATCTGGCATCTGACATAATGAAACAGAATAATATTTGTCCAGACATCCTGTTACAAGAGAAGTCCAGATGAATACCTTTTTATTGCAAAATGTCTTAATATTCAAGGCTGCCAGTTTTCCTAATGCTCTCTTGTGATACCACAGCTCAGGATCTTGATCAGGATGAACAGCAGGATGAGAACAGAGAAAGAATAAAAAGATCAAGCCAGAGTGCCCACGACTAGAGCTATACGTTGCCAATGGCCATAAAGAGCAACATCCCTTTCTGTTTTTCTGGTATAAGTGCAAATTTTAGCATTAGCTCTGAGAAGTGGATGACAAATTCAACAAAACTGAAAAAGCAGGGAACTATGCACACGAGTATAGTAGCACATGTATTCTGAGCAGGATCCCCAATGGTGGGGGTATCTGTCTGGGCTGACATTTGTCCAACCATTCATGCAGTTCCCCATAGGGCTAAAGCCCCACATCAGCAAGAAGCCTGGCTGAGAAACCCCTCTGAACCAGGAGCTTTACTGGGCCAGAGAGAGACTAAACATGGGGCCTTGGCCTCATTCAGAGCATATCCCCAGGTATGGAGCTTCAGTGGTCCACAGAGTAGAGCACTGTGACTAACCAGCTCCAACCATCCGCATTCATCCATCACTTACGCAGATGTGTCACCATGATAGGTGCTCCTTGAAACTAGTTAACAATAATCTGCCAGAAGTTTACAATAAAAAGTAAACTAAAATGAAATTTAAGAAATTCTACCCATGGAGGGATGCCTGGGTGGCTCAGTCGGTTAAGCATCTGACTTCAGCTCAGGTCATGATCCCCAGGGTCCTAGGATCGAGCCCCACATCAGGTTCCTTGCTCAGTGGGGAGCCTGCTTCTCCCTCTGCCTGCCATTCCCCCTGCTTGTGCTCACTCTCTCTCTCTCTCTCTTTCTAACAAATAAATAAATCAAATCTTCAAAAGAAAGAGAGAAAAAGAAAGAAAAAGAAAGAGAAAGGAAGGAAGGAAGGAAGAAAGGAAGGAAGGAAGCAAGGAAGGAAGGAAGGAAGGAAGGAAGAAAAAGAAAAAGAAAGAGAAAGATTGATTCCACCCATGGGGTGCCTAGGTGGTGCAGTTGGTTAAAGCAGCCGACTCTTGATTTTGGCTCAGGTCGTGATCTCAGGGTTGTGAGATCGAGCCCTGTGTCAGGCTACACGCTCAGCATGGAGTCTGCTTGAGATTCTCTCTCCCTCTCCCTCTGCTCCTCCTCACCCCATGCTCTCTGTCTCTCTCTCTCTAAAATAAAATAAATCTTAAAAAAAAAAAGAAATTCCACCCAAATGCATTTTATTCAACTGAGCTTCTTACGTATTTTTCCTTTTCTTCATTGTTTAATTTTATGACACTAAATTCTTAGGAGGTAAGACAGGCAAAAAGTAGAGACTCAGAAACTTTTTTGGAGGGTGTTAAGTGTATTCTAACGGACACAGGGGGGCTGGGCACTGCTGTGAGGCAGAACTGTGGCAATGTCTACAGAGCAAGTTACAGGGGTCATTCCAGAACCCTCAATAGGCAAAGCTTTGCTCTTCTCTCTTTTATGAGGCAAAGAAACAGGAGAAAACATTCTTACAGAGATCACAAAGACCTAAGTCCACCATTCCTAGAAGGCCAAACGTCTTCTTTCAGTTCAAAATTTCTAGTGAGAACCAGAAGGAAGGATTCTATGACCCTGTTTTTGTCCCCTCCTAACCAAATGTCTCTACTTCCACAGTCCATTTCCTCTTGAAAGCACCCTCTCTCATCCCGCCTGTGTCTTTCTGAAGGTGTCGAGAGAAGGCACGTCAAGGCCGACGCCGCCACTCAAGGGGAGTGCGATGCACCAAGCACCCTGATGAGTTTCCCGCAGCCCGCCCTCCTCCCCCCTACCTCCTCCTCTGCCTCGTCCTGGTACTGCTCGTCAACATTATCCTCCTGCTGGTCTGGGTTTCCTGCCATCTGTGGGAACAAAAGGGGAAGCTCAGGTTACTGAACACTGGAGATGTGTTTTACAGTACACCGAGACAAAGAGCAAGCTCGCAGCCATAAAAAATGTCCTTGCAATGCATCAGTGGCCAGGAAACGATGAATAATCCTTTCCAACACAAAACCCAGGAGGTGTGTTACCCTCTCTCTCTGAGTGTGGGCACATCATTTCACATAATGGCCTAAACCCCAACCAAAGAGGCAAACCTGTCCACGTGCATTAGGACTAACCTTTTGCATAACCCAGGCAGTTCTTAAGATGCCCAGGGTAAAACCACCCTCTGTACTAGCGTCTGCTTACCACCAAATGCTCCTCCATCTCTGCATTCTCTTGCTTTTGATTACTTTGTTTTGGCTCTTCATTTTCATCTGGCAAATTTTCTTCTCTCACTTGCTCGGCTTCCTCAAATTCATCTTCGCCTTGATTATTAGGGTCATCTGCTGGGTTTATATCCTCTACAGCTGCCCTCTGCAAAATTTTAATAAAAAGCAACCACTACTTCAAAATCCAGGATCAAACTTAATTTCATTTGAAAGGCCACACACACACTGGCAGAAAATGAAATCGTCCTCCACCAGATTGTACAGATCCATCCTTGCCAAGACTAGCAAGTACACATCCCACTGTCAAAAGAGAAAACTTGCTTTATTTGTCAGAGGCTGAATGAATCAGAAGGCAGTACAAACAGCACTCGTTTTCTGCAAGCGATTCCAAAACAGTCCTCCAAATTCTGTCACAAGAAATGTAAGCATAACTAAATAGACAACAAGAAAAACAGCTAATAAAAGCTGAAAGACCAAGTAGGAGAAATCATTAAAATGATAGATTTAGATAGGCAAATTGTAACTTCTTTCATGAGTATGTTGATTTTTATACAGACAAACCTTCCTCTGCCACTGATTTCTCATGTTAAGTGGGTGGACAGCCGTCGAAGAGCGAGAAGGCCCCACTGGAAAGGACCTAAGAAAGGGGCTGTGAAGGAGACAAGTAGGGGCTAACCCAGTCTCCGGAAGTATATCTTGAAAAATCCCTCCCGTAACCCCCCTCCGGCAGCTCTCAGTGAGGGAGTTCAACAAATGCCCTTCATAGGATCAACTTGAGAATTATCTCTATTTTCCACTCAAACTCCCAAAGCACCTTTCAAAATAATAGATGTCCTCATAAAGGTTCAGAGTTTAAAGGCCGAGCTGGGCAGACACGGTAATGCCTGCAGGAGCCTTCCGATGCCTCCAGGGTCACCAACAGAACACTTAATGGAAGCGGCAAATGCTTCCCAGAGATTGAGTCTGTATCGCTGTTCTCCAGACAACAGGACTCTACTTCAATTCACTTCGGGGCCTTGAACATAATCAAGGGCACACCGCAATCTCAGCTGACTTATGATGTGCACACCCCTGGTTATACACTTCACCCAAGTGCAGATGATGCTCTTCTTGGGAATATAGAGTGACAAATCATCGCCTTCACACAACGCCAATTACTCCATAATCTCATTTCATAGATTTGTTTTCGTGCATTATCAATAATTTGTGTGGAAACACAGGAAAAATTTAACACATTCTCTTCAGAAGTAAAAGTACCAAAAGCTTTTGCAAAAGCCCGCGAAACGTATACACTGGGTCCAACTCTGACCAAGTAACAAGTAAAGTGTAATAGGCACGGTTGTTATGTTCAAATAAAACAGACGGTCAGTTATAACTCCATGAAGCTGGACAAAATTTTTTTAAAAAAATAAAATAGATGAGACAAAGAGAGACGAGTAGGCTAACAATATCTAATTAAAAGAAGGGATGGGAGGAAGGCCAGCAGCAGGTCCTCTGTAAACCGCTGATGGGAAAGTAAAGGGTTACACAGTCCAGTACTCGAAGTATACAGCACCTCCCGGGGGTGGCTGGAACAGGCATCCTTTTGCTGCCCCTCCATCCCTGTCAGGCGCACACTGCTTTCTTGCTCCTCTTGCAAGACACTCTCTTGCCCTGTCACAGTCTCAAGCTCCCTCTGGCTCTCCTGCTCTCTGGAGCTCCTGCTCTTTCCTGAGCATACTTTCACAAGTGCTGATCCACAGGCTGCAGGTGAATGTGTCTGCCACATCCCTGCACAAGTAGAAAAGCCATTTCCATCCAAGGGACTTCAGGAAGCCTTTCTCAATGATTACCAAGGAAGGATATAGATCCTCCTTTCCATACAAACAGGACCCATACGGTAGCATAGACTGGATTTCATAAACATGGAGGTTGATTTACTAGCAAAAGATGACAGGAGAGCTAAAGTGAGTTGTGAAACTCCTCTACACATCTGCACAAGAACATGCTCACTGGATCCTTGCTTGCCTCAGGCCCTGGGCCACACAGCTGAACTGAGAGTCCGGGGTTCTTCTTCGGTAAACCCAAAGAACATTCCCGGTTAGTAGGTCTCTACCAATTTATATTCTAATTTTTCTATAGCACCATGGTACCTGAGCAGATTTTTCTTTTACTTCTCAAGCCACGCATCCTTATCTATCCATATATTGATTAAAATGGCCCCTGACTGCTGGGGCTGACTGGTGGGAGATGACAGAGTCACAAGACATACATAACACTCTAGTGGACTATTCAACGGACTCCATAATGGTCCATTTCCCTTCTCTGGTTCTCTAACTGCCACACTTGCTTTTTTTTTTTCCATCTTTCAGAATGACTACATATTTCAATGCCTCTCAGTTTTGCTTTTCTCAGTTTTAATTTTATTAATTTAAAAGTTGGCAGAGGAAAACTCCTTTTATGTTTTCCCAGAACAATTTTTGAGCCAGTCTCATCACATACGCATGCCCCCAGTTTACAGTTAACAATACTGCTCATGTAATTACGCAAGCCACCTTCCTCCTGCACTGGCGAAATAACAGACACATCTGGAGCCAGAGCTGGAGCCAGAGGCCTGGCGTCAGGCAAACCTTCAAGTTTCCTTTCCGCCTTGGGGTCTCCAAGTGTCATGACCAAAAGAGAGGACACTTACATCTGCCTCAGATTCCGGATCGGTTTCGTGGGGCCCCTGATCCTGAGGCTCACGTCCGTTTTCTGGGTCATCTTCTGCCTCATCTTGGTGCTGGTTGTCTCTCTCATAGGCTAGCAAATCGAAGGAACTAACATCAGTGCAGATGAACCAGACAGGATTCTGCCCTTTCACTCAAAGAAAAGCCACTGGTGGGCTTTCCTCCAGACCATTTCTCCCAATTCTCCTCCAGAGAGGTTAATTCACCATATGGCGTACATCTCAGCTTTTCTGAAGGAAATTATGCCCTTTTCCCAGACCGTGTGTCTCAGGAGATAGCGTGGGTGAGTGACACCATTCTTACCTTCTGAAACAGATGTTTATAACAGCAGCTGCATTCTCCCCCTTGTTATGCAAAAAACAATAACCAAAACTTTCCCAATAAAAGAAAGCCCAGTCAACTGGACACTGCCAAAATTATCAGCTACGTTTTGGCAATATCAGAGGAAATAACAAGGTACCAAAAGAAGAAACTGATAACGTCTCAGAAAATGAAAGAAAGAACAACTCCATCTGTGCAGCTCAAATCAAATCCAGCCCATCGTGTGTCGTCTGATATGGCACTAATGAGGGCTGCCACCACACAGATACATCTCACATTTCAACTCCCAGAGACATTTACTTGCAGCTTTTGGAAAAAAATATTTCCACAAAGGGAATTTAGATAAGAGCATACAAAGAGAAGAACAAACAACTTTTTAAGTAAGATATAAGAGGAAAGGTTAAGTACATGGGGAGTATTTAGCTTATAGAAAATAGGGATGCAAGGTAACTTACCATCAGGTTCAAGTGCACCAAGGGATTCATTAAATAAATAAGAGAACAAACTGTTGTCTCGTCTTAACTGATAATGGAACAAAAAACCTTAAAGTGCTGTACAGGGGGACATAAGGAAAACAATTTCTTGACTAGAAGGGCTATAAAATATCAGATCAAAACAGGCTGTAGAGGGAGTCTGGGTAATCACCTTCTTTTAGACTCTTTAAAAAAAGGATACATATCTGAGTGTTAGAGCTGCCAGAGAGACGGTTACTTTCTAGTTCTATTATACAGTGATATTTGATAAATTACATAGGAGATGCTCACCACAAGTGAAAGCTACTATCACCTTAATTTGAAAAACTTTTAAAGGCAATGGTCCAAAGGCTTCCAAGGTAAGGTGAAAATGGAGCCATTTCCCAGAGTATAACAGCCCTATGATAATGTGCCAGAAATAACAATTCAGTATACAAAAAGTATACAAAAACGCTTAAACCATGGGAAAAACATTAGAAAGGAAATAGATGATCTCGAGCTGTCTGGGCCACCAATGTGCACTGTTTGGGAGGAATACCAAAAACACAACAGCAACAACAAAAAAAGACACACGGTACACAGATCTCCCGTGTGTACTCAGACACGCACACTACTCTGAGTTGACACTGCATGTTACCAAGTAATCTTATTAACATATCCATCATCTGGGAAGTCTCACCACCTCCTTCCTCTTCTTGGATGCCCTGGTCCTCGGCTCCCTGAACAATATCATGATCCATAGCATCATAATGAGCTTGCTGCCTGTAAGGGACACAAACATTATCAGTTCAGTGACGGATTAAGTGGCACAACTGGCCATAAGTCATTTATATTTACAGGTAGCGTTAAACAAATTTTTCAACGTTTTTTAAAAAGTCAGAAATTTTTTTTCAACCTTGTGCTATTAGGTTTCATAAAGATTCCAGATACAATTTCAAAGGATACTTTAAGAGAGATAAAACACCTTTCAAGTGTGATAAAGTGAGCACAAAACCTGCTAGTTATTTTGAGACCTAAACTAAGCTTGGAGACCTAACATTAAAAATGTTGATTATTTTAGAAATTAAATATTTGGAAATTTAATTCTCAAGCTGTTGTTCTGCCCCAGCCACAGGAGATGCTCAAGCTCACGGGTAATAAATACACAAAGCTGTTTGCCACCTGCTTATAAGAACAGGGGATTGGGGTGCCTGGGTGTTTCAATTGTTAGGCGTCTGCCTTCGGCTCAGGTCATGATCCCAGGGTCCCAGGATCGAGCCCCGCATCAGGCTCCCTGCTCCGCGGGAAGCCTGCTTCTCCCTCTCCCACTCCCCCTGCTTGTGTTCCCTCTCTCGCTGTGTCTCTCTCTGTCAAATAAATAAATAAAATCTTTAAAATAAATAAATAAATAAAACCAAAGAGAACAAGAGGAGGGGCTGTCTGCACCCATCAGGAGGAGGCTACCGGGGCTGCTCCGGGGGCCGCGGCCGCCCCTCCTGCGGGCCGGCCTGCCTCTGCCGGGCCACCTCTCTGGCGAGAAGCTGCTGCTGTGGCCTCCACAAGTGTCCCTGCAGCCTCTGCTGGTGCAGAGCCTCCTGCTGATCCCTCAGTGCCTGGGCCTCCTCCGCCCGCCTGGCGGCCACTCTCCGCGCTTCTAACTGCTCCTCAGATGGCGACCGGAACCTGGTGACCGGCTTGGCTGAAGGATATACCTGAGGGAAAACAAGCAGGTGCTGAGCAAGAGTAGTCGGGACCTCTGGGTTCTCTCTTCCTCTGATTCTCATGACAAACTCAGGAGGCAGGGCTGGCTTGCTTCCTTAATCCTCATCTGTCGGGTGAACTATGATTATACCCTGGCTCCAAGGTCACCCAGAGCCAGAACTCCTATTTCCCAACTCCCTGAGTCACCCTTGGCTTCTTTCAGCTACTCATTTTCCTGATTTCCTGGCACTTTGGCAGATTTTCAGTGTGCTCCCTCTCTCCCTTCAGTGTGCTTCCCTCTGTGGAAGAGAGCACAACAGAAAAAAGTCAGTTTGGGGCCTTAATTAAATGTTTTGTTCAAGAGGCTCTGCCGTAAGGGGGAACTTGGTGACCTCCCATTAATTGGGGCAATTTGTGGGCTAACGCTGTGGCTAAGGATTTTCCACGAAGAGTTTAAGATGCAGGGACACCAATTAATTCTAGGACTGCACAGCCAGCCTCAGGTTAACCATAGCAAGCAAGCAAAAAAAGCCAAATTTCAGGTAAGGGTGGAAAGGCAGAGAACCAATTTCTTCAAGGAAAAAGAGAATGGGGGAGAACATAATACCTTCCGATGAAAGGAAAAACTGATACAGGAATTCTTAAACTCTGCTTCCCACTGAGCTACCTGCTGCTCTCTCCTCCGCCACCCTCTCTCCCAACCAACACAAGCACACGCAATTTTCACCAACGGAAAGAAGGTGCAGGGGTAAGGGAAATCAAACCCATGGGGGTAATTACTTTTGAAGAAAGCTATGAGGGGGGTGCCTGGGTGGCTCAGTCGTTAAGCGTCTGCCTTCGGCTCAGGTCACGATCCCAGGGTCCTGGGATCGAGCCCCACATCGGGCTCCCTGCTCAGCGGGAAGCCTGCTTCTCCCTCTCCCGCTCCCCCTGCTTGTGTTCCCTCTCTCGCTATGTCTCTCTGTGTCAAATAAATAAAATTAAAAAAAAAAAAAAAAGCTACGAGGGACACAAGACTGGGAGAGGCTTCTCCATGCTAAGTTTGCAACAATATAGAAGTGCAATAGAGGCCTTTACATCTACTCAGCCTAAAGCCTCAACCAGCTTGAAGTCTTAGAAAGTCGGGCCAAACACAACTTCAGAGTCATAAATAAAAGGTGATCAGCATCTATGTAAAGGCCAAGTAGCCCACCGTTAAGTATCCGTTTAGAGACATCAGAAGAGACAGCTCAGCTTCTGCGTTCAGGGTTGTTTCAAGTTCTTTTTATGAGTATGATTTCTAATAATAATGGATTTTTTAAAGGGAAAAAACCTTATTTATGTAAGAGGGGAGTGCTCTGTAGGGGGAGCCTGAGCAGAGCCTGGTTAAACATATATACTCCCCCAGTGGGGCATCCTTAAGTGATAAGACCAGCCTTTTGACAACTTAATAACCACCTTGAAGATGAATGTGCAAAAGCCAATCTACCATTTGATAGTAAATGAACAGGGAGAAGGAGACTTTTGATCACAGAAAATGAGACCTTTCTCGGCCTCACGATGCCCGTGGGACTTGAGCACGTTCCAGGAAGTGCCCAATCAGGCGCTCATCTCTCCTCTTACTGCCCAAGGGAAAGCAGCACTGAGCTCCCTCGTTTGGCACCACTGACAAAGAAAATACACACACCAACAGCCTTCTCCTTCCCCCAGGCACCTTTCTGAGGTACCTGGGCAGCTATGCTATGAACATGACAATAGAAAACTAAGATACGTGCATATAACATTTAGTGAACTCACTCAGGTTTTATTTTAGGGACTGTTATCTATGGGGAGGCTTTTTCAATATTAAAAACAAAGCCACACTCCCTGTCCCAGCCGACAAAACATAACCCTGGTGGATATGAAGCAGATGACCTCGTACCTCGTTGGGCGCGTGCCCTCCCAGAAGGTTGGCTTCTTCTCGAGGTTCACGCTGTTCCTTCCATTCCCGATCCTGTTCCTCGGGTGATGGGTCATGCTCCTCCTCCAGACGTTCGGCCCGCCCGACCTGCTCCATCGCCTCCTCCTCCAGGGCCTTTCTGTGCTCCTCTTCCACCTGCCGCTCCTCGGGCTCTCTGCCTTCAGCTTCAGGCTGCTTCAGCTCCACTGGAGCCTGAAACTCTGCCTCCTTCTGGGTGGGAGGGTAAAGTTTTGTTTCTTCCATTCTTCTAGGAACTGCTTCATGCGTCTGCCACCCATCACTATTTCGAGACACCTAGGCCAAGCACATCACTGGAGATGACACGCTTCCATTTTGAAAGCAGTGATATAATCTCTTTATTACCATGTCTATGGGGTTACAACATAAGCAAAATCCTGGAGTCTAGAAATACAGAATCCTGACTGAAAAGTATGGCTGCAATGGAGTCACTTAACTCTTCTTACTCTGTAATCTCACCTATAAAATAGAGATAACATGAGCACAATTTCATCCAGGGAAGAATACAGTAAGTAATCTAAAAGTAAAGCCTATATGTGACCACATCTCAGCAGACCCGTCCCTCAAAAGCAATCTAACTCCTGTTTTCCCTTAAAACAAAAAGGAAAAACCCCTCAACCTTCAAAGTGATGAGGTGTTTATGTAATTTTCTTCAAGGTAAATTTTGTTTTCAATAATGATTTAAAAAGTGGGACATCTGGCTGGCTCAGTCGCAAGAACATGAAACTTTTTTTTTAATAAAATCTTTTTTTTTTAAGATTTGTATTTATTTATTGAGAGAGATAGTTAGAGAGCATGAGAGGGGGAGAGTCAGAGGGAGAAGCAGACTCCCTGCTGAGCAGGGAGCCCGAAGCAGGACTCGATCCCGGGACTCCAGGATCATGACCTGAGCCGAAGGCAGTCGCTTAAACAACTGAGCTACCCAGGCGCCCAGAACATGCGACTCTTGATTGCAGGGTTGTGAGTTTGAGCCCCTCGGGTGGGGGAAGGGTGTAGAGCTTACTTAAATTAAGAACAGAACTTTAAAAAAATATAATGATTTGGAAAGAGAAGGACAAGATCAAATTGAAGGTGAGTTGGGTTTATTTTTTACTAATTTAAAAAAAGAATGCCATTACTAATAGGCATCCATGTTAGCTAAAAATATTTGTGCCCATTAAACTAGATACAATAAAATATTTTTAACATATTAGAGTAGTATTTCTTCATAAATCAGAGGAAATCCTTTGTAAATATTTTGTATTGTTAATACATAAAATTCAACATTAAAAAATGTCTTTTTTACAGAGAACTCCTCTTCTAAAATTGGTTGGTTTAAATTGGTGTTCCTGGATTTAAAGTTTCAGAGATTTCCACGTGATCTTCATTACTTAGAAAAGAGGGGCAAAAAAAAAAGATGATATAATATCATATGAAAATTTATCACTCCTTCCCCCCTCCAACCTTATTTATTGGAAAAAATAACTTATTTGGTCAGATTGCTACTCCAAATTGAAATAAATGCGAAACCCTCTTCTTAAATTAGCAGAACTATAACTGAGAAATCGGAATGAATGAATGAATGAATGAATAAGTAAATAAATAAATGGAGGAAGAAAGTCCTCTCTCAGACATCTGAGGAGAGCTTCTGGACATGTATGTCTTACCAACGTCCTCACATACCTGGCAGGTTGGACATAATACTGCTCTGACTTAGAGAAATATGAAATATTTCTCTAAAGAGCCTTAAGTGCTTTCAAATACCTGCCATTTATCTCCACAGAATTCCTGTGAGAAAGGTTATAGGAGATAACTACTATCTCTACCTCACAGATGAAAACACTCAAGGTCTGAGTCACTAGAAGATTAATTAATCCAGGAAACAGGGAGTCAGACTAGGACAGGGAAGACGACTAATTCCCAGGCCAGGGATCTGGTCATGTTTTCTTAGTAGTAACAAAGAAGGGTCCATGAAGACACAGAAGGTTCTGTCTGTGAAGAGATGCTCTGCAGGACTAAAGACTTCGATGAAGTCTACTCACAGCGATTTAATTATTCCCATAAGATGGTCACGCAGGACACACCCTCTCAAACATTCACTGTTAAAAACAACTTCTTCGGGGAGAAAGCCGTATTTGCCATTTGTATTATGCATGTGATTAAAACAACTATGTTATACTTGAGGATAAGGGTGACCCTACTTTTGATGTCCCACTTAGGAGACACTCTTAAGCAAGGCTCAGTTTTTATGAAGAGCAGGAATGCCAAAAAAAAAAAAAAAAAAAAAGTGGATTAAGAGACTAGCACTCACACCTTTGATAGTTTTATAAAGACTTCTTAAATACAATTTTTGGCTTGTTCTGTGTGGACGTAGCACTGCATCAAGTTCAACTATATTACCAACTTTAATACTTGAGTGGGCTGTCACAGAACAGCCTCATGATCATTTAAACTTCTCACTCTACCCCCCAAAAAGCCAAACAAGAACAAAAAGAAAATTTAAAAGTTCAGATACAACAGCCCCTTCCAAAAAAATAAACAAAGCCAGTAAAGTCTTTCCCAGAAAATACCATAGCAGTAGTTCTCTGAGCGTCCCCCCCAGACCAGCTGAATCAGTTAGAAATGCAAATCTTCAGGCCTCATCCCAAAATAACTGAACTGGAAATTCTGGGCTAGGGCCCAACTATCTGCATTCTAACAGCTCTGCTGGGGACTCTGCTATACGCTAAAATTTGAGAACCACTGCTCTGGAGGAAGAGTTGGCAATATTTAGAGCAGTTCACCTGATAACAGCTTGACGGGGAAAGTGACCCCATCACGGAATACCAGTTCACGCCTCTTACCTCCCGTGGCTCCCCGGCTGCATCCTCCCTCGCTGTGTTGTCACCTCGTGGAGAATGTGTCACTTGGGTAACATTCTGCTGCTCTGCTTTCTCTGGCTTTCGAAGGCTTGGAATCCTATTCAGAGTATCTTTCAATTGTTTATATTCTGCAACTTGTGTCTGTGTATAAATTGCACAATTGTATACAAATTGTACAATTTGAGGAGGGAAAGAGATACCGTTCATGGATGGACACTACGGTTCACTGGAAGACTAGACTAAAATATTATACCTAAGTACAAGTTAGGAAAAATATGCAGATTATTTCCATGCATTAGCTATTCTTACTTGGACATGCTTAACCATTTTTAAGCACATGCAAATGAGAATTAGATATAAAGGGAAGGGAGGAAAAAATATCTAAGACAGATGTTAGCTTTTCATGCTATGTTAAACAGTCAGAATTTTTATAAATAACTTTCTGGTATAAATATCATTATTAAAACACAGTTTGCAATCAGTTTTATAGCATTAAAAAATCTGTTTAAAAATTCACACAATTATATAAATACAAGTGCAGATATCTTTTACCAATATGGTCTGAGTAATGTTTTTCAGTGAAAAGGAATCATAAGTTTAAAATAAGTAACTAAGTATGTGTGTGTGTGTGTGTGTGTGTGTGTGTGTGTGTGTATAGTTATTTATTTATAAAATCACTCAGGCCACCCACCCCCCCACCCCCCACCATCAACCTGTGCTCGAATAGGGTCCCTAACTTTCCATAATGCTTCTGGTATTGTGCTCTGAAGATTTAGGAAAGCAATAGCATAGGCATGAAATGAGCCTAGATTTTTATTCCTCAATTGTGAACCTCCTTTCTTGTAAGGTGATAAAGGCGCTAATGTAAGTATTAAACTACAATACCTCATCCAGGTGTATCTGTGTATATTTGGTGGTGGTGTGTATGTGTGTGTGCATGCACAATATTTTTAATACAAGGAGCTAAAAAGACAGAAAAAAAATCAAATACCTTCACTAAGGAAATCAATAGACACTGCTCATACTTAGCTCATCATATGCACCAACACTATTATCCTAAAACAGAAATGCTGTGTGTGTAAACACACACCTACATAAACATATCCAAAAAACACAGAAATCCATTCTGGACAAGTTTCCAGCCAGTGGGCGCAGCAGAGCGGGTGAGTGGAGGCTGGAACCCAGCTGGCACCCCCACTGCCCTAGCCATGCACCCTGGCAGAGTGCTCTTCCACCCCAACGAAGGGGAGCCTTTTTATTTTTTTCCAATTCACACAAAGGTGAAGAAGTTTTCTTGTTAAATCTGTCTCAGAGGAATGCATCCTTGTAATTTGTACAAAGGTATGCCATATGGCTAACAGTGGCCCTTATCCCAGAAATCTATCAAAACATCTGCAAACCAACTTTGGAGGTCAAAGAAAATTTTTATTTATTTATTTATTTTTTTAAAGATTTTATTTATTTGTCAGAGAGAGAGAGTACAAGCAGGGGGAGCAGAAGGCAGAGGGAGAAGCAGGCTTCCCACTGAGCAGGGAACCCGATGCGGGACTCCATCTCAGGACCCTGAGATCATGACCTGAGCCGAAGGCAGACGCTTAACCGACTGAGCCACCCAGGCGTCCCCAAAGAAAAATTTTAAAAAAGACATCCACATAGTGATACTTTTAATAAATATTTCTTCTTTCTCCTCCTCCTAGAGATATATTTGAAAGCAGTTATGCTGCAGTTCTCAAATATTAGTGTGCATTGAGAACCATGAAAGGATCATGTTAAAAGTGCAATCTCCTGGGCCCCCCACCCTAGAAATTATGACTCAGTAGGTCTGGGGCAAGGCCAGGTAACTGTGATGCAGGATAGTCTCCAAAAACACCAGTTTAAGAGTTACACATGACTGTGATGTCAAGAGCACCTAAACTCTAAGCTCAGTCTCGTCGCTGATCTGGGGCCAGCTATTTTATTTCCCTTTGATCTCCTTTTATTTAGTTATAAAAAGGACACAATGTTATATAACTCAGTTGACTGTGAACATTAAACTCCTATATAAAAAGTTCTTATGATGATCCTTGACACACTGTAAACTCAAATTCTATTGGTTTTTTTTTTAAGATTTTATTTATTTATTTGTCGGGGGGGGGGCACAAGCAGGAGGAGCAGCAGGCAGAGGCAGAGGGAGAAGCAGGCTTCCCACTGAGCAGGGAGACCGATGCGGGACTCGATCCCAGGACCCTGGGATTAAGACCTGAGCTGAAGGCAGACGCTTAATGACTGAGCCACCTAGGCGCCCCCTATTCTGTGCTTGCGGTCCCCCCACTCAACTACATTTAAAAATTGGGTTGTTGGGGCACCTGGGTGGCTCAGTCAGTTGAGCGTCCTACTTTTGGATTCAGCTCAGGTTATGATCTCAGGGTCATGAGCTCGTGCCCCGTGTCAGGCTCCCTGCTCAGCTCAGAGTTTGCTCTAGATTCTCTCTCTCTCTCTGCCCCTCCTACCATGCACGCTCTCTCTCAAATAAATAAGTCAATCTTTAAAAAAAATCAGGATGTCAAGTCACAGTCTCATAAGATGATTTAAATAAGAAATGTAGATGCTTGAAGCAGCATTTATTTTCTGAGGAGACCCAGGGAAAGTATTAATATGGGGATGGGAGGTGGGACTCGAAGTACTACACCTAGTTCTGGCATAATGATTTAAAGGGGGTGGTTGGTGGGCAGGACAACTTGAGCCCCTTCTCAAAGGAGCAGAAAATATTTTTAAAGAAATAGAATACTATACATAAGTTACATAGAAATATTTTTTTCTATTACAAAACTTGTCCATAATACTGCCAGTGTGCTTACTACAGAATTCAGTTTTGGTCATTCAATGCCTTATTTTAATTTATATTTCTCTGGATTTTCAAACTGCTGCTTAGTCTAATATTTGTGGCCATCATAGCACACAGAATATTCAAATTGGTTTGTCACATTTTTCAGCATGAAAAACAGCCTCAAATAAAATAGTATTTGGTAAAAATTTTATAAAGAGGGTTTTAAATGAAATAATCTCAAGTCAATTTAATCTGTACACCTGTAAAAAATTACCACACAGCTACAGTTTCATAGGGGGATAATCAATGACTACCTTGAAAAGAAGTCCCACAAATACAGATGCTACAGCCAATTAGATGGGTCAAGGCCCAGCATGTTATACTTTTTCTAATTTTATAAAGACAAAATATAATACAAAAAAAAAAAAAATGGTCTCCTGATAAGGACAGATAGCTGGTTTTCCTCTTAATTCTTCCAACTGAAGAAAAGTACAAACCTAGTGACTAAGCTAGCCATTCCTGTTTGTTCACTTCTCCTAGAAAGCTGTAAAACACAGTATGGTATTGCTTTAATAAGCTCTCCAACACTTGTATTCGTTCGTTTGTACATTCAGTAAATAACCACTGAGGGCTTACTTTGTGCCAGGGACTGTTCTAGGCTTTGAAAAACGGAACTTACGACTCGACTCTTGTTTTTCCTTCTCCATTGACATGAGATCTCTTATTTTCTGTAATTTGGCCAAGAACACATAAGGCTAGTCCTAAAAGGAGTGTGTGTAGGCTGGGATACGGAAGCAAGGGAAGGAGGGATGGAAGAAAAAGTCTGACAATAATTTATTTGGTAGCTAGCATCATAAAATCCTATAGATCCTATAAGAAGAGTCACCACAGGTCAGAGAGTGGCAGAAGACCATATATATGGGATAATTTCTGTGATTTAAACAAGCATTTGACCATTGCATGTAGGTGCTGGTGGAGGGTAGAAATAGTCATAGGTACCACACTACCAGTGCGAAAAACATAATCAAAGCCTTATTTAATATTCTCTTGATTGAATTTTGAAAGCATGCATGAGCCTCAGGATCAGGAGAGCTCTGTCCTAAGAACTCACTGAAGATTGGCTTGTAAGAGACTACATGCATAGAGGAATTCGGAAATGTTAGGCAGATTGTAAGGAGAACCGATAGAGACTGCTGCCCTTCTAACCTGTGCAGCAGCTAGCGCACTCTTGTGGTCTTCCAAAGTCACTACAAGTTGTTCATGCTCGGAGAGTAAATTCTTATGCTGTTGCTACACAAAAAAGAATTTTACATGTTGAGATTTAACATGCTAAGACAGATTCTTCTTTGGCTGACAGTGGTATGAGCACCCAAACGTAGCTTGCTTGCCTGCTTGTTTGTTGTTCTTGCAGCACTTGCTGAGTTTAAAAATCATTGTAGAGAGAAGACGATAGATAATAAGATAATATTCTGAAATCTAAAATGTACTACCTAAATATCATAATCCCTTACAATGAAATCAAAACCAAAGGAACAAATACTTCATTATTAATAAACCTTTGTAAATAAAAAGCTTATTAAAATGCAACCATCTAGCCAAAGAATCATTTCGGTACTAATGAAAATGTTTGGATTTTCAGACCATCTTTTAGCTTACAGTGCAGACAGATGTGGTAAAAGTATGGGCACAATCCAGTTTATGCAAAGTCCAAATAACAATGTGGATTTGAATGCAGATCAATTAGGGAATGACTTGTAAAGCTATTCTACAAAGTAAAGCAGGCCAATACTAAGCAGTCAAATGCCCGGGTTTGTTTTACCTTGACGTCTTGAAGCTGTGTATGCATGTCCTGGTGTGCCTTCCTTAGCTGTCTATTCTCTTCTCTCAAATTGTACACAGTTTCTATTTGTGGAGAAAAAAAATCATGCATAAAGCCTTGAGATTTTTCTGGCTTTTGATTCCATTACTGTCATATCTAAAACTTCACATAACTATTTTTAGGATTTGTTTTGAACTTTGACAGTATAGTATGCCAAATCAACAAAAATTCTATCATTTTGGGATGTGACATGGATTCAGCTTGCCATTCCAATACAATCTGGTTTGGTAGTTTAAATACTTTTAAGGAAGCTACACAGTGTGGAAGTTAAGGATTTCTAATTACTCAGGAGTTAAAAATGAAGTATTTCTGTAGTAAGCAAGTCCTCAGGAATAAAATGTAACAGGCAGGGATGATATAAGATTTGAGTCTCTCCACAAATTAAAAAGAAAGTTATCAAAATTAGTACAAATACTATTTCTCATAGCATGAATAATTTCCATGGACCCCAAAAGGTATTTCAATTGCAAAGACAACTCAAGAAATAAAAGAAGAGACAGAGAGAAACCCCACTTACCTGCTTAAAAATTCTAAGTATATTTTCTTTCTCCTGGCACTGAGTTCTTGCCTGATACAAATTCCCCCTTCCAATAGCAATAGAACAGTTTTTCCCAGGCCTACAATGTAGCTGTCTCAGTGAAGCCCTATAATCTCTCCAATCTTAAGCCTACCGTTCAGGGAACAGCCTGAGTGACTTAAAGATTCCAGGCCCACCTCTCCTACCCACTGGGTGAATTTCTTACTTTCGCTGTATCTGGACATTAAATGTTATAAACTGGCAGCCCTGGGGCTGAATCCAGCTCACATTTTTTTTTCTTTTCTTTTTTTTCTCCCGGCCCCTGCAGTGCTGGCCTATGCAGAGTGTTCCACATGTGAATAGTTGGCACCATTTAAAAATCAAGGATCTGGGTCTACTAAGATCTAGCAACATGAGGCCAATTCTCATGTGACAAGAGTCAGCAGAAGTTGAATGGTGGCAGGTGACAATATAATTCATTTTTCAACAGGAGATACCTTTGAAAGTAAAAGGGGAGGCTGTTAATAATGATGCTGACACAGCAGGTCTGGGTAACAGTGTGCCAGGCAAATTTTCCCTGAGTGGCAGCCACCCTCTGCAGACAAAACCTTAGCTCTCCGATGTGACACTCAGCACTGAAGAAAAGTGCCCACCCCCATCTCTCACCCTATTTTCTGTCCACTTTTACACCTTTATCATCCCTGCCTCACCCCTGACCTCTGGATGGTTGACTACGTGTAAGGGAGAGGTCAAGAACAGGTGGGAAAGGTTCTGATGCAAAGGTCAAAATAGGACACCACTGGAGATCCAAGGGGACTGTCAGTGTGTTGTTGGCTGGATGGGGCTTCAGTAAACACACACACGCAAGCGTGCACATACACATACACACATACACGCAAGTGCACACACATACACATATGCACTCACGCATACACACATACGCATACACACACTGCGCACACATACACACACGCATGTGCACACACATGCATGCACGCATTCGCATTCACACACACACACACACACACACACACACACACACACACACACACAAATACCCAAACTGCTAGCTTCTAAAGGAGTTTGAGGTCATAAACTTAATGGCAGTTGCTTCTGTGCCTTAACTGTATTGCCTTGAGTAAGTTATTTAACTTTATGAAGGCTCAGTTTCTGCCTTTGTTAAATTAGGCTAAACACAATGCCTCGCTTACAGGTTGTTATGAGAATTAAATAAAATAATTGCATGAAAAATTTCACCTGGTACTAGCACATGGTTAACATGTGCTGAGTGTCAGCTATTATTACAACAGAAATGAAAAGAATAATTACCTAAGCTTCTACCCTACCAGTTTATCTCCCAGGAATTCTAAATTCTTTTCTGATATCACATTAAACTTGACCCGAGACTACCTGGGTTATATGTCTGAGTTGCCACTACTGACCTGGGTCTGTCACTATATGCTTTAACTTACTATCTGAAGCTTTTATCAAAGGATCATAATCAAACAAAAGTGCTGACGTGGAAACTGCTCAGTAAAGTATCATCAAAGGCACTGTCACACCCTATTGTTTAAGGCCTCTGAGAAATTTCTTCCAAAAATTAACTGATACCAGAAATACAGTTCTCTCTCGCCCCCTTCTCTTTCTTTCTCTTTGTCTTTCTCCCTGCCTTGCCCCACGCAAGGGTAGGTATACTCTCTTTCTGATGAGAAGAGCCCCAAAACTTACTGCATTTCCCTTTCGGTCTTGGCTACCAGGAAGTTCAGACCAGGTTGTGAGGCTTAAATTATCTCAGTACACAGAACTACATACAATGTGTCCTCCTATTTTCCACGGTTCTGATTTATTACTTCTAAATATAATTTGTTAAAATTTTACTCTAAATGCACTTTGTTTCAAAGAAAGGAATACACACTAGATGCAAGAAAACATGCTTTATATTTCCTTTGTGAGGACGTTTCTTTGTCTGTTATCTTAACGACCCCCACCATCTGCTATATCACCAAAAGCCAACCAACGCCCCTGCACGTCTACAGCTCTTGGGTATCATCTGCTGACACCTGCCTCAACACTTTCAAGACCACCCTAACCCTTAATAGTCTGCCTCAATGGCTACTGAACGCTCATGTGCCTTCTTTGTTATAACTTACTATTGTGAAATACTCATAGACAAAATATTGCAAATAAAAATACAGAGAGGACCAAAGTACCTATCACTGAGCTTCCTTCTACGATGATATCTTATATAAAATAAAAATACTGTTTGGCACAGTATAATTAACTGGACCACAGACCTTCCTCGGATTTCACCATTGTTTTTTCGCAAGCACCATGTGACTTTTTAAACCAATTCTCACACTTCAAACTTATTTAGCACCTGAATAGGTGATTGTAGAATATTTCCCTTTTTCAGAATTTACATATACTCAGAGTGATACAATTTGTTTCATAATACCATGAAAATACCTCATGCTGACACTGATCACATTATCAGGAACTGTCCTAGGTGCTTTACATAAATTATTTAATACAACCCTATGAGGTTAATAGCTTTTTATGAATATCCCAATTTTACAGATGATGACAATGAGGCCTGTGGTGATCATACAATTTGACCATGGTCCTATAACTAGACATTAGAGAGGCCAGGACTCACCAGGGCAGTCTGACTCTAGATCCTGAGCTTTTCAAAGCTACTACTAGTGATCAACAGGTATTTTTTTTTTGGCCCCTTGGAGATTAGGAAATGCATGAGGCGACTCTGATCATCACAGTGAATGTGGAGCACTGATGGCATTTTGTGAGTAGGGGTCAGAGACACTAAATATCTTACAAAACACATAAAAAGAGAACTTTCTTGCCCGATGTGGCCTATGTGCCCCATTGAGAAACACCAAATATTCTATTGTTTCCTAAACAAACCCAAAGAGATAAGGATAATTGTGAAATGTTACAAAGAAGTAAGTGGCTGGTAAAGCACCACATGGTAAATGTGAATCAATTGCCATGCAAACAAACACAATTCTACTGCTTTACTGAAACATTACACGGAGTAGTTATTTCCAGATAAACTAGCTAATCAGACTTCCAAATACCTTTTAGCTTAGAAAGTTCTTGTTCTTTCTCTTGCTGTAGCTGCAGGTACTTCTGCTTATGGTCATTAAACGTCCTACTGAAGTCTTCTCCTTGTTTGCGATGCTCCTCCTCCAAGTCACTGTGCTGTTTCTTCAGCTCCTCGTGTTGACTCTGCAAAGATGAGAATCTGAGCAGAGATGTACATTCTCTAAATTATACCACAGTCTAGAGCCTTTCTCTCTCAAGAAAGAACAGATGCAGCAGGAGGCTCTGTTTTCCTCAGGTTGCTTTGAATTGGGGCAGCTCCCCTGCATTTCCCTTACATTTCAAATCAAGGGTTTGGGATCATGGCCAAAAATAATTTTCTCCTTAATTTTGAACATTGGTAAAAACAAGAAGTTAGAAGTTAGCCATGGGAGATGGAAAGGGGAAGGATTGGGGAAACTCCCAGGGACTCAAATTGCTGTGGAGACAAGGTAAAGCGAACGGAAAAATTATCCCTCCACAGCTATTCCAGACTTCCTCTTTCAGTCTGATGTTTTCCGAGCAACATTTTTTTATTTCCCTTCTTTAGTTTTCAGCCTTCCTGGTAACCTAGTTTAAAAAAAAAAGATTTCTTTCCGTTTGGGGGAAGTAATACATTGTTTATAGAATTATTCTTATTTACCTTACTCCTTGTCATACTACTACACTGGAACCACAATCTAGATAAAACCCACAGTCTCCAAATGCTAATGTGAAAGGGTGGTCTGCTTTAATCCACGCACTACTTTCTTGATACTAGGAAAGGTTCTGGCTTCAATAAAAAGCACTTGTTCTCCTGATACAGGAGGAAAGACAACACCAAACAAAAAGCAAGACGGGCAAGGGAGGGAGGTTGGAGGCGTGGAGATCATGGCAGGGTTTTCCTGCTGTGCAGAACCCTTGATGGCATCCACTCCTCTCTTCTAGCTTGACAGAAATCATGACTCTCTCCCCTTCCAAGTCTTCTTGACACACAACAATGAGTTTTACCCAAGAACCGAGGAAGGAGAATCTTTAAATATAAATTGTGTTCCTGTGGTAGGTAAAAGGACACATTAAATTTTAGTAACATGAAGGAGGCATTTAATCATTCTACTGCCCCCAGTGTGCCTAAGATAAAAAGAAACATCTGAGGAAAACCACTGTGAGAAACTAAGCAAGCAAACAAACAAAAAAGCCCTAAAAGAGAAAGAGAAGAATAAAATTAAAAATTAGGTGACCAGACAGACTGATTTACAAGAAAATGTATAATAAGATGACTATGATTGTTGTAATTGGGTGGTAAGATGAGGGAACATTACAATTCTAAGTCATTTTTAGTGAAATATGACTTTAAGGTACCATCCTACCATACAGATCAATTTTCTGTAAGCTTTCCTTAATCACTTGAGTTACTTAGTTAATTCTTTTATTCATTCATTCATGAGGAACAACTTTAAATTACTCACTTTCAACATCTGATGTTGCACATTCAATGCACTGTATCTGCTATTGGAATCTTGCTGTAAATTGAAAAGAAAATAGTTAACACAAAGATAATGAATCTGGTTCTCTTGCTAAACATAGCTTAAAGCACTTAATGGAAGAATTCCATTTATTTCACTTATATAAGCTACAATGAAGTCTGTGCTTCAACCAGGATGTCTCTAGGGCCATCTCTTTATTTAATGGCTGGAATGAAGTCTTAACATTCCTGTAAGTTTGCTAGAGTTTAGTAAAGAAAAAGCAAGACATGGAATCGTAAAAAAAGCAGCTTAGCAGGGGCCCTGGAAATGATTTACTTCCCCTCTCAAGCTGAGAAGAACCGAGGCTCCGATGCACAAGGACCTTGTCCTGAGTCACTGTCACTGTGCATGGCTGATACACTGTGCCAGGTGCTCAGAGGGGACTAGGTCCAGGCCTCACAAGCTTTGAAGGGAAAAGGCGCTTTCCTTCCCTGAGCTTCAGTGGGTAAGGAATTCTCCATATATTACTTTACCCAAATGAGACTCCCATTTCACAGAGCGAAGAAATGGAGAAAGGATAAGGAATAAGTTGAGGGCAAACATTTCCTTTAGTAGCAGAGCCAGGACTGAAACTTGAGCCTAAGCCATGTTCCAGTGGTGTACGTGTGTGTCCCAGTAGAACAGCCTGACACATGGACCTCACACATGTGCAGAGTCCTGGGCAGCCGTGAGCAGTCTGTACACAAGACACCCAACCATTTTCTCTCCCCATGTGGGGCTCTGCTATCTGACGCACCACACCCCCTGCTTTGGCTCCAGCACAAGCACACCCGCAACCAGTTGTTTCTTTCATTTTTTTACAATTTCTAAGATGAACTGCATTTTTACTCTATTGATTTATTTTATTGCTTTACTCTTTTACTTTACAAAGAAACTGCATTATGAAATGCACAACAGAAAACACACAGCTTTGGCTGGGGCTTTTAAAGGCGGTAAGAGTTGAAAGCTGACAGTCTCCCAGCTATCCGAGGAACTGACTCTTCTCAGTTTTAGTACTACAAAATGCCAGTGTTTCATTCAACTCATGGTTATATATTCTTCTTGGAGTAAGAGAAAAACTTGCTTTTCTCCAGTTAATTTGGACTGTGCAAGTGACAGTAACATTGCAGGATTTTTTTGGCAAGCAATAAATACATACATACATATATACATACGTGTTAGTATATTTCAGCCTTTCAGTCCTAACGATCAACATAGCAAAAGATTTTGCCACTATTATTTCCCTCTCCTTAAGTTTCATAAAATAATTAAGAAAAAGTCCAAAACTTACCCTTCCTTTATTTAGTGTTTCTTGTGCTTCTAACTTATAAACAAGAAAATCTAGAAAACAAAAAATGGAGAAAATTAGGCGTGATTAACTAACTCATTATGGAATTTTCAAAAGAATAAAAGCAAATTTTATTCAGACTTGTGAAAAATATTTAGTTTTAAAAATCTGCTTGGGGGCGCCTGACTGGCTCAGTCGTTGAGCGTCTGCCTTCAGCTCAGGTCATGATCCCAGGGTCCTGGGATCGAGCCCCGCATCGGGCTCCCTGCTCAGTGGGGAGTCTGCTTTCCCTCTCCCACTCCCCCTGCTTGGGTTCCCTCTCTCACTGTCTCTCTCTCTCTGTCAAACAAATAAATAAAATCTTTAAAAAAATAAAAATAAAAACAATCTGCTTGGTAACATACTTTATTTTGCCTCTTAAGACCTTTTTAGAAAGAGTTGGGAAAAAAAACTATTACATAATTTTCAGCTTTATTTTAAAGCTGTATATCTTGAATAAAGGAAATACACATTATAACCAATTAATTAGAAGTGAATTTAGAATGTGCACTCTGTGATCAACTTTCCTTGAAATTTAGGAGAAAAACAAAATGAGGCATACCTAAAGACAGAGATGATTTATTGCTATCCACTAGATGGCACGCTAAAATCATTCAGGACTCGAAAAGAGACATCAAACAGTGGAAACCATCTTTAATGCTCTTAAAGCTTTATTATCCACTAGATGGCTCTATAAAATCGCTCTGCATTTAAAGACAAGGAAAATCCAAATCCTATCAAAGCATTTTAATGATGTTAAACCCCTATTCTTCATACAGGCTCAGTGCCAGGGTCAGCAAAACACCCTAACCCATACTGCCCTCCCTCTACCCCACACCAACATAGTCAGACAGAACACCTAACTTATATTTCCTCCCAAGATTTCACAAAACATGAGCTAAAAAATAAAGATAAGAATGTGGATCACTTCAAACCACAAGCTGTATAAAGCCTATGCTATATAGAAAAATTCTGATAAAAGCATTGCCCAATGCTTGTGCTAGATGCTAATTTTTCAAACTGAATCGATCAGCTGTGCCAATAAGTCTTCACAAGATGAAAACAAGTGCGTAACTTAAAAGACACCATACAAAAAAGAGACGCCATACAATATGATCAATTTATTATGTTGTAAATGTACATATAAGAATGTATGTATGTACACATGTGCGTGTATATGAATGTATAAAATCTGTCATATTCTAGACAACACATGCTGTTACTATCTACGGACAGTATTTTCAGGTATGAGTAACATATGTGTGTAATATTCAGATGAAAAGCTGTTTATTTCTGATACAATATGTGTAACTAATAATGTGAACTACCTCAAGGTTGCAGCACACTGAATGAAAGATTCAGAATCCAGTCTTAAGCAGGAATTACTGTGTGGTACAATGCATAACATAGTGCTTGACTTTCTCTGTCTACCTATAAAAGTGACTTAGGGTTGATTTGAGAAATTTCTTAACAAAAAAAAAAAAGTAAAGCAAGCACATGATGTTTCAAAGTATGATAAAAACACAGAATACAAACTGCATTTTATATTTACCTTCTTTTGCTTTCTTATGTTCAAGTCTTTCCTTTTGCAAGGATTTCTCTAATCTTGATCTGTGTTCATACACAACTGAAAGAAGAAAGTTAAAATTTGTCTGCAAAGAATTAGAAATTCTAAAGTAAAATTCACATCAATTTTCAAAATGGGGGGAAACACTTTAGGGTCTTCACAATTAAAATAAAAATGTATGCGTTTATAAGTTCCACATGCTGGGTAAAAAACAGCCACAACAGACGTAAGTCTGAGCTGACTTCCGCACGGTCTGCCCCTTTATAGAAGCAATACTAAGCAATACTCTGAAAGAGGTTTCCTTCCATCTTCTTTACCAGCCCCTGCTCCTCCTCCTGCTTCTCAAAACCTTCTCTGTGAGGTTCCATGTCTTTTCCTGGTAAATGTGTCCAGTCTCTTGACTTCCACCACCGTTTGCACAGCAGTTAGCCCCACACCTATATTTCTGGCTCCCACCTCTGTCTTAGGTACTAGTACAGCATTTCCTAAAGATTCCAGGGTTTTTCCACCTAGGTATCCCATAAGTACTGCCAAGTCCACATGATCTGAATTGGAACTAAGGCTGCTGGACCCATGAGAAAACCTCAGCACCCCATCGGCATAAAAGAGATGGTGTGTTCCCCCACATCAAGGAAAACACAGGTGAGAGAGCCACAGAAATGAAGGGGGGAGGGCCTCTACAGAGAACCTGTGAAAGTCAGGTTCACATCTGCCATGGTGCCACGGTTCCCCTACCTGCCCTGTCTACTCTGAAGACGCCCGCGTTGCCTGGCGAGTAGAGAGAAGTGTGGATGTCCTAGGGGGAAAGCAGGGAGGAGAAGCTTATCAGAACTCCCTTCCCCACCTCTGGCTTCACATCTACAGCAAACAGGAGCTCGAAGAGTGGGAAAAGCTCTGCCTTTGAATGAATAAAATAAGAAAACAGGTATTTTATTTATATAATAAAATGTATGCATAGGGACTAGACCAGACATAATACTTACAAGACCGAGACTGTGTTTATGGATAAAAGTTATTAATACTCTCTTTCTTTTAATCTGAGAGAAGTCAAGAAGTATCCAAGTCTGTGTTTTCATTCTGGGACAGAAAACCCAGCCTCAACAGAGTGGTTTGTAAAAGGCAAAGAAGGGGAAAAAAGGCAAAAACTGAATTTCTGAGGTAGGCTTTGAATCCTATTTGTGCAGCAGTAGGGTCACCTATGATCTCATTCCTTGCCAAACTAAGCCCAAGCCGTCATTTGCTTCTTCGACCAGTCTTTAGCTGCCTTTGGCTACCTAAGATACAATTTAATCATCAATCACCGACTCGCCAGGTACAACACATCCAACTGCCCAGCACTACTGGCCATGCCAAAGGGCCAAGGTCACAGCCACTCCCCTCCCTCACACCTGCTATAACTCTCTGCTGCCTGCCCTTTCCCCAGTGTCCCAGCTGCCAGTTACCAACCACTGCTGTCCTCCTTCCAACATGCCCAGCATCTCCTGGGTCCTCCACCTTCTCCCCAGGCTGCATGTCTCATCTTGCCATCCCACGGAAACCTTCCGTTTCCAGGGCTCCCTCTACAACTACCACAGCCCCTACCTCCTCTCACGCTTCTGCTAACATCTCCGGGCACACCCCCTAAGAATGCCTGCTGCCACCCGAACTGGCACGGCGTCCTCCCCCACAGCATGTGTGCCTCAATCTCAGCTTCCCCCGCAGCCTCAGCCTGCCACAGGTCATCCTAACAATCCCTGTCCCAGTCTTTTCCTCTGCCCGGGTTCAATTTTTTTTTTTGCCAGATGACCCCTACCCGCCCCCCCCGTGCTATTATTATAAAGGATCCGATATAACTCTGCATTTATTGAGCCCCTACTATGTATCTGGAACCACATTATGTGTAGAAATGCAAAATGAATAGACATGGGCCTTGGCCACAAGGAGCTCAAGCCTAACACAGTAGATAGGTTAGGTAATTTTTATATAATTAGAGCTAAATACATGTAGCATAATAAAAGTACATTTAAGCCCAAGGAAAGACAAGGATGAGCTCTGGATGGGAGAGGGGTGAAGTAGTCATCAGAGGTACTCATCTCTTGGCTGGCTTTGAGAATGAAGAGCAACTTGATAGGAAAGGGTGCCACGGGAGAAAGGCATCTCTGGAAGACATCATAGGGACAAAGGCACAGTGGTCAGAAATTGGGCTAAAGGTAGCTGAACTCCAAAAAGCTTGTCTGTAAGTCCATTGTTGAGAAAGTACATTTTTTTCCAAACAAATCTGTACAGTATATAAGTCCCTCTGCTGATTTCTAAAAGCCTATTAAAACCAAGAAGTTCCTTGAATTGGTACTAGGAGTATCATCTGGAATGATGTTTGGAACACAGCAGAGGAAAAAAAGATTAGCACTTTAAGGATCTCACTAAGGCAAGCCCTACACTGCATGCTTACAGTCTTTGAGAATTCCAGGCAGGCAGGAAAAGTGTACAGGGAACCAGGTCTATTACAATGCTATCCTGATATCCCAGAGGCAAGAACGGGATGGCAGAGGAACACCTGAGCCCCCCAGCTGGAAAGAAATACACTCCCTCTCCTCTAATCCACTGGCCAAAGTTCCCAGGTCTGGGTAGGGTCATGGAAACATAAACATGCCAGTTAAAATGGAATTGTGGTGCACGAAGTGGATATATCACAGATGATTTCAGCAAGCACGTGCATCACTTTCAAAGAAAGGAACAGGAAGAATAGTCACGATCTTTTTTCCAATGGAACTGAAGTGGCAGTGGGGGTGGGGAGGGCCCAAGTTTAGGGGCTCCCAAGGAGGTCAGGACCACTAGAGGGAAGCGATTCCAGCCTAGAAACATCCATGATTTTAAAAGACAGCAGCATAATCAACAAGACAAACAGGAGAGGACTGCTCACCACCTATCACCGGGCACCTCAGACTCTAGGTAGTAAACCTCGTTATGGAATGGTAATGATAGATGGGAAACAATAGAAGGGGAACGCTGCATTTGCAAATTACAATCTGGTGAAATTCTTTGCTTAAGATACAGCAGCAATCACTACAATCTTGCTGTTGCAAAGCCAGGCTTGTATGGGACTTGGTAATCAGGTAATGACTGTCTTTGCACTGGGAAGCAGAAAACTCATCAGTATTATTTCATCTTCAGTAAGAGTGGAGAGTCCACTAGATTACAGCAAGTAGAGAGGGAGTATAGGCGATGGGATGAGAGGGTGGGAGACCCTGCTCCATTCTTTAGTTTCTTCCCTGCAAAGCGGCCGGGTAGATAATGTGCCAACGGCTGGTGCAAAGTACCCATTTATCATACTGAACCACACAACTGTCTTTGACAGTTTTACGCTCAATGGGAATTGACACACTCAACATATTAATAGCAGCGTAGTCTCAAGAGCCAGAAAATCCTAGGATACACAATTACAAACTTTCATCAATAACCTAAACAGATGCTACACAATGTCCACTAAGAGAAGGACATGTTTGTGGATTTCAGTCAAAATTCAAAGGTCTTGAGAAATCTTGAGATATTCACAGATGAATAAGATGGCATCACTAGTAGCAAGATCCAAGGCATGAAGAATGTGGTTTTGCAAAAGCAGTGAAAAAAGATGTGGTAAACAGGAAGAGAGGATATACACACAAACCATGAGGTAATTGTACTGTTGATGTTTTCTTACTCAGAACTGGCCAAGACGTTAGTATAGCACCAGTTTCTAGTCCTGTCATAAAATAACTGAAGAACGCAGAAATGGCGTCAGGGTGGAAGACTATGAGCAAGGGGGAGGGGAGAAAAGGGAGCGGCAGCGACTGGCAGAGGCGAGAGGTGGGAGAAGCGCCCTTCCTTCCTCAAGTTCAGGAAAACAAAGCCAAAAGGAGCCTTAGAAGATAAGCTGAGGACACCACATTAGGGAAGGGAAAGGGGGCGTGAAAAGTCACCCTTGGAATTGCAAATTCGAAAAAGAAAGGCAGAAAAAGAAAGAGGCAGGCGGTAACAGAGTGGTTGAGAGCTCGAGTCTGGTGTCTGGACTCAAATCCCAGATCCATTCCCTATGGGGCAAGCTGCTGAACTTCTCTGTACTTCAGTTTCCTGACATCGTCTATGGGAATAATGACAGTATCTATCTCTCTGGGTGGAAGTCAGGCTTAAATGAGTTAATATGTGCCAAGTGCTTAGAACACTACCTGGCACAGAGTAAATGCTAGAAAATCCTAAAATACTTTTTTCTCCTATCTGTGGTGGCTTAAGATTGCCAGAGAAGGAATCAGAGGCTTTCAACCCTACAATTAAAGTCTAATAATAATGAAGTAATTGTGTGTGTGTGTGTGTGTGTGTGTGTGTGTGTGTATATACATATATATATATATAATATGGAGAGAGGGCGGGGGACTCGAAAAGGCAATAAAATATTAATCTCGGTTCCCTTTTACTTAAAAGAAATTTTTCCCTTAAAAAAAAAAAAGAAGAAAGTAAATAATCAGTCCAACAGCTCCAAAACTCAGAAGCCTTTTTTTTAATATAAACTGAAAGACAGTAAAACAGACCAGATAGAATTTTCGTGTCCTTGTAGTTCTCCTAGAAAATTTCCCTATCAACTAAACATACATACACACATATACCCACACTCCCCTTTAATTCTTTTAACGTGCACTCTCCAAGCCTTTGAGCTAGTGATTTATCTAGATAGGTTTACTGTTTTCACTTAGAAGGAGGATCCGCTAATCAATCCTTGTCACCTATCTCTATTTTTCTATTTATACTCTGAAGTCAAGGGCATCAGTCAAGATGAGCTAATGCTGCTAGAACCTCTACAACAAAAAAGGTACATAATGAATATTCTCAAAGCCCCAGACAAGTTTAAGGAAAAATAAGGACAAAAATAATGATTCAGTCTTGGCATTCAAGATTTTTAATGCAGAGTAACACTGCAATGGGGATACGATTTGAATCACAAGAACCCATGAGAAAAAGATGAAAATGCATAATACTCATCATCTCCCCTGCTTCCTGAAAAGGAGTTTAATATTTTCCATGCAGTGGAGAATGGAAAGAGGTTTTACTCCTCCTTCAAGCACTCAAGAGTTTAAAATCATGCCAGCTTCCTACAGCAATTTTCCATTTGAACTCTGACTTCCTCTGAAAGTCATAAGAGAAATTAGCTGTATACATCCACTTATGGGCAAAATGCATATACATGACGTTTCAGGGCAAACTGCTCCAATTCAGAATTAAAAAGCAACACTCCAAAATTAGAAAATATTGCTAAGTGTTTTAACACCTTAAGCCAAGAGAGGGCAATGTTTCTTTGGCAGAAACAACAGCCCGTAAAATTTTGCTTTCAGTCTTGACAATAACATAAGGTTTTAGCTTTATAAAAAACAAACAACTGTATGAAAGTCACACAATTCAACTTGTGAAAACATTAAGAATTGCAAGTACCTTTATCACTTTACAGATGATAAAGATTAAAATGAAAAAATCTGTGCTTTTGACAATTGTGGTTGAAGCTTTTTTTTTTTTAAGATTTTATTTATTTATTTGAGAGAGAGAGAGAGAGAGAGAGCAGGACGAAGGACAGAGGGAAAGGGAGAGGGAAACTCAAACAGACTCTGTGCTGAACGAGGGGCCGGAGGCAGGGCTCAATCTCACAACCCTGAGATCACAATCACCTTGATCATGAAATCAAGACTCAGCCGCTTAACCGACTGAGCCATCCAGGTGCCCCCCTGGTTGAAGATTTCTTAAGTAGGATAAGCAAGAGGAATGACAAAAAGGAAGATAAATTGAATCACCTTAGTTGCCAGAACATAATACTTTTGGAAGATTTGTTTTGTCTTTGTTTTTAGGCCTAAAATAGCAGATATTTATTACAGGCTTTAAGAACAGTTTTCTGTTGTGGTTCTAACTCACCAGACGTGGGGTGGAGAACAGCCGCCCCCTCTTCCGTAGAACAAGGACTTGGTAATAAACAAGAAGACAACATCATAGATACAGTTTTCCAATTATCTTTCCTTCCTTCATCATTTTACCTCATAAGGAGTCTGAGAAAGAACAGAGCAGATCTACTTGGAAATTAACCCCTATAAAACAGCCAAGTAAAAGAACAGCGTGGCGACATTTTGAGGATCTCACTGGATCCTCCCTCCAGCCCCCAGGGGGCAGGCAAGGGCACTCTAAATTTGCCGGCGGCGTCTGAGCCCTACTCCTGCACGGTCTTCGTAACTTCACTATGACCTCTCACAGTTAAGTCCAGCTTTTACTTCTCTCATCCAGTCCGCTTGACAATTTATAGCTGAATTCAATTATTAATTAACCTTTTCCTATGGTTAGCTCCCTTTACTAAACTACATAGTCACATTCCGCGCCAGGGGGCAAAACCTTGCAGTGGCTTCCCGTCTCGCTGAGTGAAACCCAACCCCCTCTCAAGGCTTCACCAGATTGTTGTCCTGCTGCAGCCTGTCCCTCCTTGAACAGGCCAGGCCCCCTCTCACCTCAGCACCTTGAACTGCCTCTTGCTGGCACCTCCGTTGCTCCTTCTCCAGGTACCTGCACGACTGACTCCCTCATTTCCTGCAGATCTTTACTAAAAAGATACCTTCTCACCAAGTCCTTTCCTGGACAACCTATCGAGAATTGCAACCTGCTCCCCACCCTCAACACTTTTGGTCTCCATTCCTACTTTATTTTTCTCCTTAGCACCTAACACTCTACAGTACTTATTTTTTTTTTTTTTTTTACTTAATTTGTCTTATTTATTCTCTTTCTATCCCACTAGAATGTAAGTTTAGTCGGGGTAAGAATTTCCGGTTTGCCTTCTTTCATTCCTATATCCCTGGCACATTGGATTGTCGACATTCTATAGATAAGTAATGAACTATATGTGCCTTGAAGGCTGGGATTGGCTATCTCCTTACTCTTCCTCTTCTATATCCCAAACCTTCATTACTACTTCCGACCCAATACCCCAGTTCCTAATATCTAGTAGTGTTCAATAGCTGTTAAGTGAATGAATGCATTTAGAAGAGATTTCATACTTTTGCTCATTTGCCTGCCATCCTTTATGTCCAGGCACTTTTAAACTAAATTTCCACATTTGTTGGCTCATTAGTACTCGCATATCGCAGAGAAGAGAGAAGTAACAGAGTAGAGATTAAATATAAATTTATCTGTTGATGTGCAGGCTCATAAGATTAGCATTAGTTAAATCATAGCCCTGGAATATAGACGCTTTCAGGACGCTGAGAGAAAAAAAGGACAGTCTGATTAGGTATTTTTCTACTGCATGGCAATTGAAGGTTTTTTGGTTTTTGGGTTTTTTGGGGTTTTTTTTTTGCTGCACAATAAAGTTCCTATAATAGCTCACACAAGTGTCTATTTTTAAGTTTGCTAATGCATACAGTTTAGGAAGTCGTTTAAATGGAAATTTTAAACCAGGATTTGAAAGGTGCTTAACTGCCTTCTCTATTTTGGATAAAACTATACCCAGGCTTTCCCTCATGACACTCTCGGAGATTTGGCTTTTTCAAATAAGGATTACATTAGCTGACTTAAGATATATTTCTTCATACGAGTCTTCTTTCAAGTGGTGAGCTACTAATAATCATTCTTATTATTAGATGAAATCTATTCACTTCTCATGAAAGGATTCTTTTCTTAGGTCTTCAGAGCTATTATATTACAGCCCAGCAAGTGTTCCAGGCACCTTGGGAAACACAAAAGTGTACGATTGACTTAAAGCTTATAATCAATGAATTCGGGCTGTGAGAAGAGGCAAAGCCAGGTAAAACAGTAAGGAGACAATTAGAGCTCACCAAGTTAGGTGAGCTGACATAATGACTTGCCGAGCCAGCAGATTTTTAAACAGACTCTCTTTGTAGGAGGAGAGGAAAAATATCCTCCTGTCCCATGAAAATGTTGCACTCTACAAAGCAAAAATTATATACATAAATTATACATATATATGCATATATATTAGAAACTTAAGGACTCACAGTTAATAGAAGCAAAATTATTCTGAAATTAGATGTATATAAATAGACCCTGTACAGTAATATTCTTCCTATCTAGCAGTCAGATTTTAGCAGGACAGCATCCCAGTGTTTCAGGAAATAATGAGAGAAAGAGAAAGAGGGAAAGAGGCTTTTGGTCACCCCAAATTGATGCAAGGATGTAGAAGAATGCCCTTTAGATGGGCTAAAATATGCAAAAGCATATTGGTTTTATAAAGGACTATGCATTTATGCATATACTTTTCAAAACTAATGTGCTTGAACCAACCAGAAAAGACATTTCATTTTCCTAAGTGATCTGATTTCATCACGGGAACCTGTTTCTATGGACACTTCCACCAATACCAGCAAAGAGGAAACAACCTAAAGTACTCAAGTATCAAGCCCTAAGAGGTTTTTACTCTGTATAAACCTGCATGGCAGAGCATAACCACAAGGAGGGCAGGATGAGCCAGGCTACAACTGACTTCTTCAAATCAACACAACAGTACACAAGCAACCCCATCTTCATCCAAACTCCCAATGTCACATTTTCACCTCAAGATGTGAAATAATGCAATATATCTTGGAAAAGTTTTCATAAAAATCTGGCTTATACAGAGATATTATTTAAGGTTACATATCTATTGCATCCTGAATACTTCATTCAACAAATCAAACAAGTATTCAGTGAACACTTACTATGTGCCAGGCACTGGTTCTGATATTTGGGAAATACATTATGAACCCAACAGTAAAAAAAAAAAACATTTGCCTTTGGGGCGCTCATATTCCAGCAGATATATAAATGATTAGGAGCTAATTAGTGTCAGCGGCAGGGGGAGGGGGGGTGGGAACAGGGTAAAAGAGACTGGAGGTATGGGGAGGATGGGTCACATTTCTAAATCAAGTATTCAAGGCATGACTCACTGAGAAGACATCTGAGCCAAGACTTGATAAAAGTGCAAGAGTTACTACTACAGACATCTAGGGGAAAATGTTCTAGATATAAGGAATAGGCAAGGCAAAAGCTGTACAGGGCAAGCATACTTGGGATGTTCTAAGAAAAGTACACTGTCAGTGTAGCTGAGGTAGAGTGAGCTGGAAGGGCGAAGGTGGGGAAGGGGACAAATTGGGACAGGCCTCATAGAACCTAGTGAAGACTCTAGCTTTTACTCTAAAACCCTTTGGAGGGTTTTAGCAGGAATATAGAGTGATGACTTAGATCTGAAAATAATGATCACTCTGACCGCATGGGTGCAAGATGCAAGCAGGGAAAGCAGTTATTAGCAGGTTTCTACAGTAATCCAGGCATGAGGTAACGGGAGAACAGGACCGATGTGCAGGCTATGGCAGATTCTGCATTTATACTGAGAATAAAACCAGTGCATGTTATCGGCTGAGATGGGGAAGGCTACTAGTGAAATAGGTTTGTGAGGAAGATCTGGAATAAGCAATTTATGGATTACAAAGTGATTTACTCAGCCTGCAGGAAAGACTCCTACAGGTAACATCTTGTGTGGATGTTGGGAGATGACAATGGAGGAAAGAAGACAGAAAAATACAGACAGTGGAGAAAGAACATGCAAGAGCACTGAGGCAAAAACAAAAAATCTGGGAGCGCCTGGGTGGCTCAGTTGGTTAAGCGTCTGCCTTCAGCTCAGGTCATGATCCTAGGGTCCTGGGATCGAGCCCTACATCGGGCTCCTTGCTTAGCAGGGAGCCTGCTTCTCCTTCTCCATCTGCTGTTCCCCCTGTTTCTGCTTTCTCTCTCTCTTTCAAATAAAGAAATAACATTAAAAAAAAAATTTGTTTATAGTATTACTCAAACTGAGTAAGAGTAACTGTCTTAATAGCACAGATTCCTGGGGCCCAACCTGCCTCTACTGAATCAGAATTTCCAGGGAAGATACCTGAGAATCTGAATATTTAACAAGTATGCACCACCTGCCCCCCCTCCATGTGCTTTTATAAGGGAGTTCTGGAAAGGCTCTTTAGCATAGGGATGATAGGAAAGTGGGCAGGTGGGGAGAGAATGAGTGAGGCAGGGCTGCCATTGACTCGATCAGATCTGCATGGTTGCCAAAAAATAAGTTTATGGGTGGTGCAGAAGATAGAGAATCCAAGAGAGTGTCGAGGTTGACGGATTAGTTTAGGAGGTCATTGCAATAACCTAAAATAAAGTAACATGAAGGTTAAAATTCCATATTGCCTGAATATGAGATGATCTCCAGTTATGCCAATAAGACAACCCAATTAAAAAAAGTTGATTGCTTTCCCAACTGGAATATACAAAATTTTAGAGCAGTGGAAGATATTCTAACACTTAAAGATATTCTAAAGTGATTAAAGATATTCTTACAGTGATTAAATGTACAAAAAGGTGGTCAACTAAATTAATCATCAGGGAAATCAAATTAAATCATAATGTAATACCACCATTCTCCCATCAAAATGACTAAAATTTTAAAAGACAGACAATACCAAAGGTTGGCAAAACTTTGCTGATGGATGTGTGAGTCAGTCCAACCATTTTAGAAAACTGTTTGACAGTGCCTGCCAGAGCTGACGAACACAAACCTTGTGGCCAATAAATCCCATGCCTAGGCACGTCCCCAACCAAATACGTTAATTTAGTTACCAGAAGTCACATAGGAGAGCCTTAAGAGCAGCAGTATTCATAATAGTCCCAAACTGGAAATAACACAATCACCTATCATAGGAGAATGAATAGGTTGCAGTTGTTGAAAAAAATTAAGTATCACTCAGCAATGTGAACAAACTAACTGTAAGAACATAAATTTCACAGACATAATGTTGAGGAAAGAAGCCAGACAACAAAGTGGTACTTACTAAATAATTCTACTTATAAGCAGTTCAAAAACGAGCAAAGCTAATCCGTGGTGCTAGGAGATAGGATGCTGTTCACAGTGTGCATATGGCAGGGGGAGGCGGGCAGCCAGGGACTGGGAGAGAACAAGAGGGAGCATTTTTGGGTGAGGGAAATGTTCCGGTTCTTGGTCTGAGTGCTGGATACACTGTCTGCTTTGTGAAAATCCACTGAGCTCTATACTTACGATTCCTCTACTTTTCTGAATGTATACTTGTTGATATAAGATAAGGGTATTTGTTATTTTCAGTTCAAGTCACAATGAAATATAAAACACATTTCGATATGTCCCTTTTTTTTCGATGCACATCTCTCCAAACACCATGATTCAAACTCTTCACGTGTTTGTCTGATGTCCGTGTCCATAGTACCACAAGTCAGAATTTTAGTCCTCTGAGTTTTCTGAAGAATACCCAACTTCACTGGAGACACAGTGTTTGTGGAATCTCGGCCTGATGCTATCACCGGAAACGTCCTAAGCTGCAGACATCTGGTAAAAATTAGGAGAGCTGAGAGTTTCATTTGTCCTAGAGGTGTGTATTCATGCTTTCTGTATCGTTAACTCGAATGTACTGCGGTGCTTTTGGGGGGTTGGTAGTAAAAAGGCTTGTTTGTAAAAACATTCTGCATTTGCAATTGGAGGACACAGTCCTGGGAATAAATACACCATTCTAAGTGCTAGTTCATCCTTAAAAAAAAAAAAAAAAAACTGGTCAGGTGCCTTCCATAAATATCTAACCACATCAAACGAGGTCATTTTGGGCTAATGTGTCTTCCTCACACAGTACTCTGCTGTTTAAAATAAAGCAGTTGGGAACGCACCCAGAAATAGCAGAGGCTTTGTGTTGACTCCAATACAACAACACTCCCTCTTTTTCTGAGGAGTAATTTTGCAGGATGAAGGGAACCTTGCGTTATAATATTCAAGCATATGCAATAATCATTGACACAGGGAAAAGAATGCCCAGAAACAAAATATATTTAAGGAAATCAAATCAAAATGCCTGAGTGACTGATTCAAAGTGCACCATGAGAGTGCATCCAAGGATGGTGCAAATATTTTTGACTTAGGCTACCGTGTGAAAGATGGGTCCAGGATTAAGGAGGCCTGGGGTGGGGCAAATCATGTGTCACCTGTTGGACATGTTCAATGTTTGATAGGGATATCCATATAGCACAGAGAAATTTAAAGAGTAATCTAAGAATCTAAGTTGCTGGCAGCGAGAAGGTCCTTGCTGGGAAGGGCCATTTCACCATCTCTTCCAGGTCTAAGACCAACACAAGGATCCCTCTGAGGCAAACCTCAGCCTATTCCCCACAGCCAATCCTACTCTTCCTGACATATCTTTGTCCTACTGCCACCAAACTGCCTGAGTACAGAGTTACAACTGAGGGAACTTAAAAAATAATAAAAAAATAGGGGACTGTGGGAATAAAGTCAGCACTCAATGTCTATAAGTTACTTCACCAGTTTCACTGGAATTCCTCCTGATAGCCTGAATTCTATTTTCACTTTTGGCCATTCATTTTTAAGCTTTCCTTTGGGATAAAAATATAATTAAGTATATTTCTTTATACTTTCTGCTACAGAAAATGAATATTTTCCTAGTGGTTTTTAAGAACAACACATGTGGCTCTAAACAGGTTTATCTTCTGCACTGAGACGTTGGGCACTGCCCAAATTGGGGCAGGGGGTTACCATTTAGTCACTAATCACTGCACACTATGTAGAAGTCCTTAAACTAGAGCAGGGCTGGGATCACTGGGTGAGACCTCAAAGGTCAAATATAAAAGTGTTATCCTTTCTTCATCCTTTAAGAAAGGGCATACTACTTACTAGGAGCTGTGGGCTTGAGGGTAACAGTGAGAGATTTTTGATGATGGTATGATGCAAGAAGGATATAAAGGGTTTTGTGAAAGCATATCCTGGTGAGCAGTCCTTGGGATACTTCCATCATACTGGTCTGCATCATGTAAATAAGGTCATGCATGACATGACACCCAACCCTCAAGATGATCAGCAACTGCCTTCACTGTGATCCCTGGAGGCCTCTCTGAGCAGTATGGATGCCCTTCCTTCTCCCTCCTACAGGGCCCTAGGCATAGTTCTACCCACAGTCTTATTATCATTTTATATATAGATTTGCCACTTCTATTGCGCTGTGGATTACTTATGAGAGAGTTGGTCTCTTTACTATTTGCACACTAGCCTGGGTCTGGTACAAAATGGGTACCTGCTAAATGTTTATTAAGTGATTGAACTAATGCAGACAAATGAATGTCAGGGTTGAAGGCTGCATGTGATGTTAATAACGTACTCTGCATTATCAACTGTTCCATAAAATGTATGTATGTAAAGCCTTATGGTTACATATCATGGTGGACTTCCAAGAGTCCTCTTTTAAGACACTTTAAATTTGATACAGCTGACTTGCACCAAAAGAAGCATGGGAATTCACTGGCAACCTCTAAAGTTTCTCTATCAAAGGTAGAAAAAATATATCTATGTTGTTTAAATGAACAAAGTACATGGGAACTTTTGAAAGCACAGAAAAATCAATAAACAGTCCTGATCTGTAGAAAGGAGCATGACTGGATGCTGAAAGAAAAAAAGAAAAAATCTTTGATGGTATCAGCATTCTAATTAGAGTCAGACTTCCGATTTTTCTTCTCAACCTCATTCCATAGTTAGAATTCAGATTAAATCCATTGAAAATAACTTAAATAGGACTGAGATGAATTCTACTGAAAGAAAAAAGCAACAAAGAAAAAAGAGGCTGACAAATAGAATTAGATGGAGACAAGAGATAATTTAAAGAGGATTTTTCAAATAATTTAGGGAAAATACCACTGGCCTGAGCCAAGATTCCTGAGATCCATGCTGGCTGACACTAACCAGTTCTGTGCTCACAACCAAGAAACTTCACCTTTCTAAGTCTGTTTCCTCAGCAATAAAATGCAGTTGAACAGTTAAGTGGCCAAGGTCCTTCCAGTGCTAAAATTCTAACCATGCATATTTGCTTATTTGCAGTAATTACTAGAAGAGTGGTGACACTGACAATACATAAATCAATTCAAATTAGTATTATGTATTTTCAATATATTAAATTTAAATACAAGCGAGAAAGGACCCAGTTTAGCAAAATGCTAAGAAAGGCTCTGCATTTTTTTTTTTAGGAAAAAGCTTTTGACAGAAGAACATGATTGCAGATTTATCTGTTTCCCACAATTTTCAAAAAGTTGAAAATATATATACAAGCTAAGACCCTGTGCCATACTTAAGGTGTCCTATAGTGGGGCTCTCCTTTTTTATAGATTTGGCTGTGAAAAATACAAACACGTTTTCCTTTTCTGACACTGAATGAATAATAATGAATGAATAATAAAAGCGGCAAAGTACAACTGCTACTCTAATCACAAATGGATCTAAGAAGTGGGCTTGCACATTTTTCCCCTGCCTAATATATGTTTCAATGTGGTCTCCCATAATAACTTTTTTTTAATTCCCAAAATAGCTCTTATACATACTGGGACATAACCAGGTATATCTGGTGGACAGCCTGGACACCGAGATGAGAGATTGCAAGTGTTACTTTGTTCATGCCTACTTGCATATATCTGCAGGCAACAGGTGATGGTGGAAGGGGCCAAAGGCTAGAAGTCCAGAGATTTGGGTTTAATTTTTAATCTGAGAAGTATTTATTTAATGTCATATGTTTCATCATTGGCAAAATGAGAGAGCTTACCAACTGATTACTAAGGCCTGTCCTAGCTCTAAAATTCTGATTCTCTGATGTGGTTGAGCAGGCAAGGACACGGGATCAGAACTGTGGAATGACCTGGATAAATGTTTAAGATCTTAGAGCGTAATGGTGATGTTCAGAAAGAATGCTGGCCTGACTACAACAGAGGGACCCAGCAGGGCTACAAAGGAAGATGAGAAGAGAAGGGGCAACACCTTTTTGGCTGAAGGGCTTAAGACCCTTTTCTTTTGCAAAGTATCTGAGAATGATTAAAATTATTTTGACAGCTGCAAGTAATTGGGAGGTAGGTGAAAACAGGAAGTTCAGGCACAGAATAACCTCACTAGTTCCAGATTCAACCAATTCAATATTTATAATAATTTGGACTTAAGTAACTGACATTTATTATTATAAATAATAATAGTTTTTTTCAAGCAGCAGAGAACACTAATTATAACCACAGCCCTTAAAATGAGATTCATTAGCATACTAGACACTTCACCTCTGATTTTTATGTTATTTCTCCACTGACAAAGTGTAAATCAGAATTTCTCAGGAAGAGCAAACAGTTATTTCACTAAAGATCTCAGTTCTATTCTTTATCATCTTGTAAATAAAACTGTCACTAAGAGGTTAAAAATATTTGTAAATGAGTGTTCATATATTCAGGGGGGAAAAGGTCTCTTAAAACCTACTTTCATAGCAATCATAACAAATTATGTTTTTGTAGCCCTTTACAGTTTATATACAAAGAGCTTTTACATCCAATCACGCATAATTTGTGAGGGAACAAGGTGCTAATAAGATATTACTCCCATCTATTCATTAGAAGATACAGTGACCTTTCTTTAGCCATTAGTTCATCTTACATTTACAGTATTAAAAAATGCATTTACTTAAAAAGTATTAAACTTTCTGGTGATTTGGTATAGTCTTGTTCCATTATTCTGAATTCCTTAAGAGTTACTTCATTAGAAAAGGAATCCACTTACTATGGTAATTTTGTGGGTGTCATTCAAGAGACTGTGGGAAAGAAAAGAGATTATTTTTAAATTTACCTTAAAATCCTTTATACAACATAGCCCCCCATCAATAGAAGTATATGGATAAAAGAAAAAAATTTTGTAATTACGCTGAGTACAAATCATCATAGAAAGAATAGGACAATTTTTAGTTAATATTCATGCTCGGTTCTCTCATCTTTGCTTTAGAATCTTGAGAACACATTAGGTAAATTTTTTGTTTAACATTTAAAGAACCCACTTTTGAGTGCTACTTCAATGAAAATAATTGTGTACCTACTTTATTACTTACTCAGTGGCGGGGGAAACAACTACAGTACTTACAAGTAGCCTATCCCTTCGGCACCACCAATTTATTAATTAAGAATTTTAGCCCTTGATCCAAAGCAATAAACCTAGGAATACACACTGAGCTGTTACCTAAATAAATATATAATTAGTAGTATATGTAGGCAAACAAAAAACAGAACTAAATAGTTATTAGCTTTTCCTCCAAGGCTACCAAACACACACACAAGTGATATAGCAAAACCAAAACCAAACAACCTCTGATCTGAAATGTAGTTGCCAAGGAACTGACAGAATTCAGTAAATCATCCCCATACTAAATGCACCAGAGAATACAACACAGCCATTCGAGAAATGAAAAAAAGGCCAAGACTCTCAAAAAAAAGGCAGAAAGGATGATTCTACATTATCAATATGGAAATATACATGATACTTATGTGAAGTGCAGAAAGTGAGTATTTCTATCATCTTTCTTCCAGAGTTCCATGAATCTGAAAAGAACACAGATGAAATCTTACAGAGCATATTATTTTCTGGCCTGCTATTTCACCAGGAATATACAAAAATAATTTTATAATTCCTTAACTATAGAACTAAGAAATAATGGATGCCATGAGCTTAATTTCTATTCTAAATCTAAATGAGTTTATAAAATATCACTATATATATGATGAAAATACATATCTGATAATACTGCACTATGGAATTAGAATAACTTTCACAAAATATTCCTCACAAAGTCAACGATCAGGAATTTATGTTGATATACTGATAATTCATGGATGCATTTTTCTGTTAAGCTTGCATTTCCTACTATCATAAAGGAAAAAAAAACCTTGAAAGTAAACAAACAAAAAATTACTATGATGAAACAATTCATTCAACACTCCGAGGAAGAAAATAAGGCATCAAAACAAAAGAAAAAATCTTAAAATTTGGGTTCTGAATGCTCCTAATTTTTAGAGCATTTTTTTCCCACTGAATTCTGAAAGGGGTATATGATTTACTACTTACATATCAACTTCTTGTAGAACAAAAAACTTTTTTACATTTATTTATTCGAGAGAGAGAGAGAGAGAGTGAGCGAGTATGAGCAGGAGGGACAGAGGGAGAGGGAGAGAGAATCTTGAGCAGACTCCCTGCAGAGCTCAGAGCTGACTCAGGGCTCCATCTCATGACCCTGGGATCATGACTTGAGCTGAAACCAAGAGTCGGACACTTAAGCGACTGAGCCACCCAGGTGCCCCAGAACAAAAAACTTTTAAAAAATAATTTATCTTTTTCTGTATACCCATTAAGATACAGCAATGCTGATTAAGGACAGACTTTTTTTTAAGCATAAAAAGGAAAGCTTTATTTCTGCTCCTTTCATCCATTTTTTCTTATAATTTCTTTAAAACTCAGAACTAAGAATACATAGAGCAAAACACCAACTTAAGCAGGCTTAAAAAAACTTAAACTTGTTAAAAAAAAGAACTGCACATCCATTTGCCTTTGATTCTATAAATAAAGACTAAACCCTGGGAGCGCGTGGGTGGCGCAGTCGGGTAAGTGCCTGCCTTTGGCTCAGGTCATGATCCCAGGGTCCTGGGATCGATCCCCATGTCGGGCTCCCTGCTCAACGGGGCGTCTGCTTTTCCCTCTCCCTCTGCCCCTCTCCCCCGCTCTTGTGTTCTCTCTCTCTCTTGCTCTCTCAAGTAAATAAATAAAATCTTAAAAAAAAAAAAAAAGACTAAACCTGAAGTATTACAAGATTGCTCTGGTTGTTGAGATTATCAATGACTTTTTTCTTTTGCTTCTTAAAAATTTTCTGCACTTTCCAAATTTCTACACAAACATAAGCTACTCTTTCAAGTCTATAGCCTGTCGATTAATTATGCTGACGCTCATTTCACCGTAACTTAACTGAGTGGTTTTTTTTTTTGCACTCAAGTTCCAGAAGTAAAGGAAAGATCAAAATCCATCGATACGTCAGTTCATTGCTATGCTCATTTAAGCTGAATCTTCTTTATATCTAATCTATATTTCCGGCACTGGAAGAAAATTGATGTTTCCAGTGGTCACCATTCTTACCAATGAAGTAAAGCAATCAGTGTATTTTGGAATGCTTTTCAGTAATATAACTTGAAACAAAAAGGATTTTCTTTGATTTCCCTTCCTTTGTCCAGAAAAACAAACTTGCCACAGACCTTTCAATATAACTCTAATTGAACAGAATGATTTAAATACAGAGACCAGAAATCATATGGGTGGAGAATGTAATAAGTTTTCTATTTAACACTGACAACTAAATTCACCAGAATATTCTATTTCCTGACTATTTCACTTAATTGAGTTTTGGGGCTTTGATGTTCAAAATCTCTGAGTAAAATGAATTAACAATTAAAATGGAAGCCTTTCAAACATCATTCCAAAATATACTTCCAGAGAAAAATAAAAATGCCTGTTAAAAATACCATGTCTTATGTTAAACTTACTTTCCTTAATGGGAATTTTAAAACGGTGTCATTAGAGCTTTAGGCTATCTCTATTTTCACTTCCTAAGTTAGTGTTACATAAAACCTTGGATATAATGTAGCAAATTTTGAACTACAAAGCCTTTCCTTCAAGATGAAATTAACAACTCACCATTAGTAAGCCAAATACTTTGTTTTTCTAGTAATTGTCATTTATCAACTAATCAGAATGGTGGATTACAATGTCTACCATGTACTAGGCACAAGATAGATGCCTTCATCAGACTCCTAACTCCAGAAAGCAAGCAGGTGTAGCCCTTATTTGAATAGGCAAATGAAACAGCCCAAATGCCTAGGTAACTTGCCAAGTGTCATCAAGTATTTAATGATGGAGTCCAAATTTCAACCCAGGTTTACATTCATTCCAAATTTTGGGGAAGTGCATAGTTTCCTCATCTTCCTGAGCTGGGTGTTCACACTGTGGCTTCATTAAAGTCTCCGATGTAATCTTCTATGTCATCAAATACAGATTCTAAGGTAAACTCAAAAATCACATTGTGAAACCCAAAATGAATTATTTTTAATGTTGCCCTCCAATAATACAATTAATCAATAACTACCTATTTTTCAACTCGTAGAAACCACCTTCATTTTCATTAAGGTTATGTAAAAACTTAAAAGAAAAAACAATTTCTGTGACCAATCTAGACAGAGGCATATAGCTTTAAAACTTGAAAGGGAGGGGCGCCTGGGTGGCTCACTTGGTTAAGCCTCTGCCTTCGGCTCAGGTCATGATCCCAGGGTCCTGGGATGGAGTCCTGCATCTCGCTCCCTGCTCAGCAGGGAGCCTGCATCTCTGTCTGCCTGTCACTCCCCCTACTTGGGCGCTCTCTCTGACAAATAAATAAAATATTAAAAAAAAAACTTGAAAGGGAATGCTTACTCAATGTAACAGGTAACACCTTTCTACTTTTCTGATTAAAGATTAAATCCATATTCTGAATAAACTGCAGTCATGGAGTTCTCCCAACTCCTTTAAATTTAGTAAGTCTACTCTCCTTAGTGAGTGGAGGTTTTCTATCTTGAATTGCTAAATCTACTTTTAAGACCAACCTTTTTTCTTTTTCCAATCAATGGTGAAGCTGTCCTTCTCTCCATTCTAGAGACCTAGCCCCGCACAGCTGCTGCACGCTGCTTACAGCAGTTGCCAGAGCTGGACAAGAGGTGACGGCCAGTGGTTCAGACTCAAGCATGACCTAATGAAGTCTTCCAGCTCACGTCATCGGTGTTTCTCAACACTGGCCTGGAGGAAAGGGGGGGAGGGAGTGCGCTAAATTAGAAGTAAAACTGCCTTTGGAGTCAGCAGAGTTGCATTCAAATTCCTTCCACCGTTTATTACTTTTGTCATTCTGGACACATAACCTTTCTGAACCTCATTTTTCTAATCCATAATGTAAGTATCAGGACCTAATTCAGCGTATGGCACATACTAGGTACTCAATGAATTTCAGCTGAATTTACAACAAGAAAAAGGCTGAATCTTAGCAGTTTTCTCAGGGCATGGAGGTAAATGAATACAAGAAATGCAACACTGAAGCAAGAGCAACCTGGAGTGAAGGAGCTGGCCATGGTGAGAAGTTCCCGAGGGCTGGTGGAAGCCAGTCCAAGCGGAAAGCAAGGAAACATGAAAGCAAGGAGAGGTTCAGCTGAAATGAGCTTCTCTGGGGCATACCAGACAATCCAATAGGCCAGGGAGATGACCCACTTTTGCTTGATGACTAGAAGAGAATGCTGATTTCACTGATTTTGCTACTGAATGAGTCACAAGGGTGGGTAAGCTGAGAAAACATGTGAGGGAGTAGAAAAATGTAAGTAATTACAAGGATATTGTAGAACTTACTTTAATTAAAAAATTCCTTGCTCTGAAAGCTTTGTTAACTTTGAGTATGTACCGTGAGTGATTCATCCTCCCATAAAACTTCCATGGCCTTATTTTTCTCAAAGGCTGAGATGCCTCTGAGTTCCACTGCTGTAAACCCAGGGTAGGGAATAAAACATCAAACAGCAGTTAAGCCTGCTTATGGGGATCAAATCTCTGATGGATACCTAAAGAGCATGTTTACTTTTACGGCCAGTCTCAGACTGGATGTTCTATAGGGACAAGTCACTGGTACCACTCTGCTGTGAACCTCAACCTTGCATCACTCCCTGAGTTATGCCACCCATCTTAGGAAACAAAGGTGTCTGCAGGCCTGCTCTTCCTGGCCCAGCCCTATGCTGCCAGAGATAAGCCAGGACAGCCCTGTCAAAGGGATCATGCTTTACGGATGCTGCTTACCAAGGTATCTGTGATGAGGCACTAGGTGATGGAGTGTGAAACCTATTCAACCTGCTGGGAAATAACTGGCAGAGGAGGAAAGCAGGAAACAGACTGCCACATTCTAGGTCACATTCTAGGGCCTGGCCACATTCATTTACTCTTCACACTCACCCTGTGAGGAAGATCTGACTCTTTTTTTTGTTTTTAATAAAACTCAGAAAGATCCAACACTTACTTAAGGACGTAAAGCTAAAATCTGGCAGAACTATGAGTCAGTGACTTTAAAGCCAACTCTGATACACTGCATGAGACAAAAAGTTTAAGAGAAAACCTAAGGTAAAATAACCTCCTGTCTATTAAGGGAAGTGGGACTGAATGAGGTGAGTACTAGAAAGATGTAAAAATGGGCCACAAATGGTACAACTAAAAAAAACACCTCCCTGAAAACTTCTTTGAAAAGAAAACTTTGAGACTTATTTATTCTTCTTATATATAATTCTATCAAGTTTGGTTACTGGGCTTTCAAATCCACAGCAATGAGGTGAAGCAACTCAGAAGACAGAGACAGAAGGACGACAGGAACACGCTAGCTAACAGCAGAGAGCACTATCAAAATAATCACTATTCAGAGAACTAATTCCACAAATACACTGGTCTAGAGCTACCTGATGCACTGGCACACTGCTCTACATATGACCACATAGAATGAAACACAATTCCATATATTTCTAGTCATTTCAGCAAGATGATTGTTATAAATATATAAATAAATCTACCATTTCTACTTATTTCTATTTCCCAGTTTGTCATTGTTGTTGTTTAAAACATATGGTATCTCGGGGCACCTGGGTGCCTCAGTTGTTAAGCGTCTGCCCTCGGCTCAGGTCATGATCCCGGGGTCCTGGGATTGAGCCCGCATTGGGCTCCCTGCTCGGCAGGAAGCCTGCTTCTCCCTCCCCCACTCCCCCTGCTTGTGTTCCCTCTCTCGCTGTGTCTCTCTCTCTGTCAAATGAATAAATAAAACCTTTAAAAAAAAAAATATGGTCTCTTTGCTTCTTACCTTCTGAATGTGCTAAAAGGAACATAGTATTACAACATAAAATAACTGTACTGCCCTCAGACACCTAGAGGGCATTCCACTGTGTAGCCTCCTCCAAGTGTCATCATTCCCCGGGCCCTATAGTTCTTCCCTCTCCTCTAGTTTACTTGTTCTCATATGACCCACACCACAGTCTGCCTTTCCTAACTAACGGGACTCTTGTGGGGGCAGGGACCATGTCTTACTTATGTTTGTAACTTCAGAGTATCTAGCACAGTGCCTTCTACATAAGGTAAACTCAGCAAATATTAAACTAGTGAAATTTATGCACAATATAATATACTCAATTCTAGAATATAGGGAGCATGTAGAAACATTTCCATATAAAATAGTTAACATAAAACTTCTGGGCTTGAGGGGCTCCTGGGGGCTCGGTCCATTAAGCATCTGACTTCCGCTCAGGTCATGATCTCATGGTCCTGCAACTGAGCCCCATACTGGGCTCCATGCTCAGCGGGGAGTCTGCTTGTCCTTCTACCCCTTCCCCCACTTGTGCTCTCTCACTCTCACTCTCTCTCAAATAAATAAAATCTTAAAAAAAAAAAAAACTTCTAGGGCTTGAAAAGGCAAACCTATTTTTCATTTATCAAATAACTATTACATTTCAGACACTATTCTGAGCTCAAGGATTACAACAGCAGACATGAAATACCAGCTTTCTGAATTCAAGGTCCTATAATCTCACAGAGGAAGACAGACAACTTGGAGATACAACATTTCAGATAGTCATCAGCACAAATAAGAAAATCATGGAGGATAATGGGATAGAGTACTTGGGTAGAAAAACTATTATCATTTTTCTGCTTATATGGGGTATTACCTTATATCAAGGAAGAGATGTAGTTACAACTTCTATAGATTGTTCAGAGGTAAAAAATATGAAAGGTGCAGGCTTCTTGAAAGTAACCAGGGAAATCTCAATGGGAGGCAGGGCTGCAGTAGTTGCCAGGCTTTCAGACTGTTTCCTGTGATCCCCACCTCCTGGTACTCAAATCCTATGTACTCCCTTCTAACACTGTAGTAGGTTGCTCGGTGTGACTAATAGCATCCAGCACAAGCGATGTTATCTCCCTTCCAAAATTAGGTTATGAAAGACTATGGCTTCCACGTTGGGCTCTTCCTCTCTTAGATCCCTCACCCTGTGGGATGCCAGCTGCCAGATCATGAGGTCACTCAGGCAGTCTATGCAAGGGTATTCCATAGGGAGAAACTAAGGCCTACCGACAACCATGCAAGTGAGCTTGAAAGTAGATCCTCCCCAACTGATTCTTAGATGACTGAAGCCCAGCCATAAGCTTAGTTACAGGCTCATGAGAGACTCTGAGCCAGAACCATCCAGCAAAGCTGCTCCTGGATTCATGACCTCAGGGAACTCTGTGAAATAGCTAATATTTATATGCTTGTTGCTTGATGGTGCTAAGTTTGGGGGTAATTTGTTATGTAGCAACAGATAATACAGCTACCCTTCTAGTATTTGATATCTGAGCTGAGGCCTAAATAAATAGGAGCTAGTGAAGAATAGATCTCAGGGAAGAATATTCCTGACAGAGAGAACAGCAAGTATAAAGACCCTAAGAATTAGAATGTGAGCTTGCAGTGTCACTTCAAATAGCTAAAAGGCCCACGTGGCAAGAATTTTGTTAGTAAAGTACAATAAAGTAGTAAGAGGTGAAATTTCTCCAAAGAGAAATGGAAGATAGCATTACATAATTTATATCTTATAAAGAATAACCTTTGGGGCGCCTGGGTGGCTCAGCTGGTTAAGTGTCCGTCTTTGGCTCAGGTCATGATCCCAGAGTCCTAGGATGGAGCCCTGCATCAGGCTCCCTGCTCAGCAGAAAGCCTGCTTCTCCCTCTCCCTCTGCCACTCCCCCTGCTTGTGCTCTCTCTGTCAAATAAATAAATAAAATCTTAAAAAAAAAAAAAGGAAGAATAACCTTTGTAAACTACCGACCACTATGTGGGAGGTAAGGGTGGGGGCAAGAAAACCAGGTGGAAGCCTACTACAATTAGTACAGTCAAGAGATGATGGTCAGACTAGGATGCTAGAAATATTCTAGATTGGTAATATTCAGGAGATATATATATATATATATATAAGTATTTTATTTATTTATTTGAGAGAGAGAGAGAGAACACTAGCAGGAAAGGGCAGAGGGAGAGAGAGAAAGAATCTGAAGCTGACTCTGCACTGAGCGCAGAGCCCAACGTAGGGCTCGATCCCACAACCTCTGAGATTATGACCTGAGCTAAAACCAAGAGTTGGGTGCTCAACTGACTGAGACACCCAGGTGCCCCACAATTCAGGATATATATTTTGAAAGAAGAGTCAACACAACTATATGAAAAACTTATCCATGTAGATTACACCATGCCAATAGGTTCTGGTTTTTGAGTGACCTGGATAAAACCAGAACCACCCCAGAAAAAGGGGAACTGAGATATGACCTACTTGAAATATAACTCAAATTTCAAAAAATAATTTTAGGTGGGGTATTGAAAACTAACCTCTTGGAGTTAAAATTCAGTGAGGAATGGAAAGAATTAAGCAGTCAATCGAAATGTTCTTTTAGTGTCTATTCTGATTGGTGCCAACCAGACTGTTATAAAAAAGTTGTTTAAGCAATCAACTAGTGAGGTTAAAAAGAAAAAAAAAGTAATAAAACAAGAGATGAGAAAGACTAAAAATAAAGTCTGATTTTCCTTCTACATCAACGTATTTCCAAAGGAACAAAGTTAATGATGAAAAGTATTTATTTAAGTAAGAGAATACTTACACTAGTAACTTGCAGACTATTCAGTGGTTTCATAGAGCCTTAGAGCTTTACTTATTAGAGCTTAACAAGAATCTACATGTTCCTACTCTGCAAATTTTCTGAGCGGGCAATGTTCACAAAAAGTACATAAATGAACTTGTCAGAAAAAAACCTTGCCTCTTCTTACTGCTTCTTCTATTATGTGCACAAAAAGCATATCAGGACGACTCACAGGAAATATCCATTTCTAAATCAAGGCCATATTTGTGTACCTAGGGACCAGCCTTCAGGTTCCCTTTTTTAGTACAGAGTTCTGATACTAAGCCAAGACATGAAAGATCAAGCTTTAAAAAGTAAAAATCGAAACAAATTGCTATTAGGATTAGCTTACTAAAGAGGACAATATAATAATTAGACACACACACACACACACACACGTATATACAATCATATACACACACAGAATCTCACATTAAATGGAAAGTATGTGCAACTTTTTTTTTTTAGAGAGAGAGAGCGCGCGTGCATATGCCAGCAGAGCAGGCGGACATGCAGAGGGAGAGAGATCATCTTAAAGCAGGATCTATGCCCAGCACAGAGCCCGACACAGGGCTCCCCACAGGGTTCCCCCACAGGACTCAGGGCTTGATCTCACGACCCTGAGATCATGACCTGAGCTAAAATCAGGAGATGGACACTTAACTGAGCCACCCAGGCACCCCATGAATGTGCAACTTTTTAAAAGAAATGTTTAAAATCAGGTACGTTCTTTAAAGGACAGACAAAAAAGAACATTTGTATGTATGAATTTTCTGTAGTTTTTTCCCAAGGCCGTGGGTATAAACATATATGGTTACCACAGTGGGTGCTAGAACCTTTAAATAAATACTAATTATATATTTTTTTCATTTAATTTTGTTTTACAAAAGAATCTCAGTGAATATGCACCAAATTTTTTTTAAAAAGTATTACATATGTTCATAAGAAGTGTACAAAAAAAATTAAAATGCCCAATCCTATTCATGGGCCCATGTTCTAAATTGCTTCAGTTTTTTTAACCCACATAAATTAGTATATAAAAATAATTCTATGTTTTATCATGTCTGCTTTTGCTGCTAAAATTATTATATTAAATGTTGAAATGCTTTGGTAGAGAAGTTCTACTTACTCTATGTCAGTGAATGAGCAGTCATACATTCTATCTCTCTCTCTTCTTTTTTAAAGATTTTTATTTACTTATTTGACAGAGAGAAACAGGAGAGAGGAAACACAGCAGGCGGAGTGGGAGAGGAAGAAGCAGGCTTCCCACTGAGCAGGGAGCCCGATGTGGGGCTCAATCCCAGGACCCTGGGATCATGACCTGAGCCGAAGGCAGACGCTTAACGACTGAGCCACCCAGGCGCCCCAAAACATATCCTTTTCTAAGAAATACACAAAAATAACTAAAATTGTTATTTAACATTACTCTTTTAAAAAGTCTACATCAAATCACTGCAAAATGATTCTTCAAGTAAAAGCAGCTTTCTTCCTTTATCTCACATTGTACCAATTTTGAAATTGACTGATGAGGTAGATGGAGTCATTATTCTAAATCCTTCATCCCTTACTAGTGTGCTACATCCACACCCTACTATGCACTCACTGCCACAGGCAGAGGATTCTTCCGCATCCCAATCCACTCATGTTGGGAATGACCACGTGACTTGCGTGGCCAATGGGAAGTGGACAACACTGACAGCTCGCCAGCTCCTCGGCCAGGCTTTAAGAGGCATTGTATGTTGGGGCGCCTGGGTGGCTCAGTCGTTAAGCGTCTGCCTTCAGCTCTGGCCATGGTCCCAGGGGCTTGGGATTGAGTCCCACATCGGGCCCCCTGCTCCGCAGAAGCCTGCTTCTCCCTCCCCCACTCCCCCTGCTTGTGTTCCCTCTCTTGCTGTGTCTCTGTCAAATAATAAATAAAATCTTTTATTAAAAAAAAAAAAAGAGGCATTGTATGTTAACACTCACCCTCTTGTGCCTCTGTAATCCACTGAGGAGGGCACCCCCAGGTAGATGGAATCCTTTTAGCAGGCTGTAGAAAGGAGGCATTCAGAGTCTACTTGAAACTAACCAAAAACCTGTTGCCCAGGCCTAGGTTCAGGCAAGTCAGGCCCAGCCAAGCCCAGTCCCCGATGGCCAAACCACAGCCAAACTGCAGAACTTGAACACGAATATGTTTGTTATTATAAAACACTAAGATTTTGCAATCAATACAAAACAAAAACTAGTATACTGACTCTCAGTATCTTTACACAGCAACTCATGTAACATTAGTTGCTCTGAACAACACCTTTGTGATTTACCTATCCCAAACAGTCATTTTCTTGGGCTATCTTCCATTTCAGAAAATCAGATTTTTTTTAATAAAGGAACTTTTTAAGAAAAACACTGTCATAGAAAGACATTTGTTCTATAACTGGTGTGATTTCCAGAAATAAACTATAATAAACTGAATAAGTATATTTTAAGACATCCAAGTTATAATTTTGTAACCTCAGATGTTTCTCTAATTTACCAAGCAGTCCTCCAAGTGAATTGAACATAAAGCAGCTCCTTGAATGTCTGATATACTCTAGAACTTTTTTGCCTGTTTTTTGTTTTGTTTTGTTTGAGCAGTTTCTCAAAACCTCACGTGCAAACTAACTCATGTTGGGAGGAGAAGCTAGTATGAATTAGCAAAAGTCTTGAAGAAGTTTTTGATATGTGCAATTTTATTACTTTTGAGGACTAATACTTTCAGGGCCTGCCTGAAACTAGAAGGGAATCATCTGTTAATTCTTGGGTTAGGAGGTTATCTTTTCATATTCCTAAAGGATTTAGAAATCTGTTGTTTTAAAAATGGGGTAGATTTTTGTTTACAAAGATATTAATTTTTTCTGTCATAATTTGAATGAAGTTCAGTTATCACATTATAAAAGTAATATTAATGAGATTTTCATGGATCAATTCCAAGAATGTCATTGCCCTTTCTGCCATTTATATATAATAAAGGCGATACTGTGAAAACTGTGTAGTAGTAAGTAGGAGTCACTACAGGCAATTATTTTCATTATTATTCACTTAAGCTAGCATCTCAGAATTTAAAAATCACAAAATTTTAGCTTAGAAGGAATCTTTTTTTTTTTTGAAGATTTATTTATTTGAGAGAGAGAGAGAGAGAGACATCGAGAGAGGGAACACAAGCAGGGGGAGTGGGAGAGGGAGAAGCAGGCTTACTGCCGAGCAGGGTGCCCGACGCGGGGCTCGACGCGGGGCTTGACGCAGGGCTCGATCCCAGGACCCTGGGAACATGCCCTGAGCCGAAGGCAGACACTTAATGACTGAGCCACCCAGGCGCCCTGCTCAGAAGGAATCTTAAGGCTAGTTCAATTACCCGCCAGATATTTGGGTGAACTCTGTACCATTCCTCCAGAATGCTCGGTTATACTTTGGACCTTTCCAGTGAGAGGCAGTGTTTCCAAACTAGTGGGATTGCCACTATGTTTCAGTAAATTAATTTAGCAAAAGGCAGTAATTGGGCCTATTGTAATTTCTACTTTTTAAAAAAAAAATTAATTACTTTTAGATGACCCCTTTACACGATACAAATGGGAAAAAAAAATGTACCAAATGAGCATGAATGATAGTTAACACGAGAACCGACAGGCCAATTCCTACCCAGGCAGTCCCATAGGCAGCGTATACTTGGTGAGACAATGATACCACTGCTTGTATCTTGAACATTAAGTTATAGTTGTTCTTACTTGGGTCATATTTTTAAATCTGTACTGATAATAGACCAGCATTTGTAGACAGGATGCATAAGAATATTAAATTAGCACTAGTAGAGGGTCAATAATAATGATTTTACAAATACACTCAAAATAGTCCTTAAGGGGCATTATCTTACTCAAAATAGTCATCAAGCACGTTGAGAAGCTGCTAGTCCTAAACAAGGCAAAAGAACCGGAGCATTCATAGCAGCAGGAATTGATATTACCCAAAAGTCCATCAGTAGAAGAATGAATAAATTCTAATGGCATACTAATAGAAATGAACAATCTGTAACTACATGTAACAGCTTGGATGAATCTCACAAACAATGTTAAATAAAAGAGGCCAGACACAACGGTACCTATTGTTTGATTTCGTTTATGTACACTACAAAAACAGGCAAATTAATCCATGGTGATTACCCACAGAGGAAGGGGCAGTTAGTGACTTGAAGGAGCTCAACAAAACTACCTGCTGCTGATATTGCTACGTGTCTTGATCTGGTTGCTGGTTACGCAAACATATTTGTGAAAGTTTGTGATGCTGTATGCTTACAATCTGTGCACTTTTATGTATATAAGTTAAAATTCATGGTTCAATAACTAAAATGTCAAAAAAAAGTGTTAGATTTGACTGAGCTATTCACATGACCAATGTTTTTATGTGCAAAGTATTTGATTCTTTCTTACCACGTCGAATGTAAGAAAATAAATAAGTCTAAAAGTAATTTTGTCTTATGTTAAAGGTACAATAGGTAACTAATTTTAGGCTACATTTTAATATACACCTGTGCCAAAATCAAATACAATATTATTTTGAATGTATTAAAAATTGTCCTCTGAAAAAAATGTTTTCTAACACAAATAATTCAGAGAAAATGTCAGTGTCACTAACAATGAGAAAAAAATTGAAAATGGTCTTTATATGTCATGAATATTAATTTTATTATCTTTAAAGTTAGCTTTATTATAAAATTGTTAATATACAGAGCTAAATTTTCTTTACATAAAATCACTTCTGTATTATGTACCATGTAAAAATTAGGAAAAACAAATTCCCATAGGAGTTGGTGGGAGTATATGTTATAATGAAGAAAGGTTTTGAGAATTGTGGGAAAAAAAATGGACACTACTTTAGTAATGGAGAAAAAGTATGGTTAGAACTGTGGAAATCTGCTGACCAATTCCAGACCTGGGGGGTCTGTGTGAACTCTGTCAGATCAGTACCATCCAATAGAAACACACTGTGAATCACATTTGTGATTTTTAAATTTCTAGTAGCCATATTTTAAAAAGTAAGAAGTATATGTGCACTGTAATATACCAATAATATCTAATGCAACACAGCACTTCACCAAAATGTAGTGCCACCAAAACAGTAAGGTCGTGTTTTCCAGAAAAATATTTCACAATGCTTTAGTTTTGTGATTTTTTAATTTATTTATTTATTCAGACAGAGAAAGAGAGGGTGAGCAAGCATGAGGAGGGGGAGGGGCACAGGCAGAAGAGAGAGAATCTCAAGCTGACTCCACGCTGGGAGTGGAGCCTGACACAGGGCTTGATCTCAGGACCGAGATCATGACCTGAGCAGAAATCAGGAGCCTGATGCTTAACCAACTGAGGCACCCACACACCCCAACAATGCTTTAGTTTTAACTATTGAATTTAAATTAGCTAAAATTTGAAATTCAGTTTCTCAGTCATACCAGCTGCATTTTAATGCTTCTACCACACATGACCAGGGGCTACCATATTGGACAGCACAAGTGTCAGATCATTCCATCTCTTGAAGCTTCACTTTCTTCACTGATCAACTAAAGAAGTTATTACCCGACATACAGAATTCCCAGTGAGAATTTCTGCCAACTGAAGCCCACATGCCCCAATCAAAATGTGGGCCACTCACCCTGCAGGAATGCAGACCAGTGTCAAGGGATCTTTGGCCTTTTCAAATACAGTCAGAAATCTGGATGTTTACATAAAATATCTTTCTTTTTCCATGTAGACAATTACTGTGAAATTTTTCAGAGCGCTGTGTGGGGCAAACCAAAACATATCCATATGCTACTCTTTGCAACCTGGGTTCTATAAACATTCTTTCCTGCTCTACCAATCTGATTTATTTAGGAGTGATTTGACTTCTACATCTGGAAGCTAAAAAGCACAGCTGGAGAATCAGTTGAGTGGTGAGATTCAAAGCCCCCCTGTGAAGTCAAGGTGAAGCTACAGATGCTATCAGGAGGTGACAGCCTCTGGTGAAGGTTAGTAGTATCCAGTGTGAGCTTAAGCTCTGTCTATACCCCAGGATGCAGAGGAGTCTAAAAAAAGAATTACTTATTATTATTAAGGTAAGGGACAGCCTAACACCCTACTTTTTAGATCAGGGGCAATGTGCCAGAGATAGATGGAACGGGTAATGAAGCCAAGTTTATCACAGTGAATATCACTCTTCTCGCCCTGGGGCCCAGTCCCTACGGAGCCTGCTTGGATCCTCCAGGGCATGTAGGATCCAAAAAACAAAAAAGGTAAACTTGCCACTGACTTTGGAAAGCTGCAGAGGTGAAGCAGGAAGTAGCAGCTTGGGCAGCTACTCGTACCTTCTGTGGACGAAAGGGGGGAGGGGCAGGGAATGGAGCTGGAATTCACCAGTTCAGATAGAAGAATGACACCAGGGGTCCTACCACCCCCAGGAAGGACCTGACAACCAAGGAACACACAGGCCTAGGCTCGAGGGACAGGAATGCTTCCTTATCATTCAAAGGAACCTGTAGGACAAGTAATTAATCAGCACTAACGAAAGCTCTCACATATGGAACAAAGATATTTCTCAGATTCCAAGTCTCTTGAGACAGAACAGACCATGCGGGGGTCAGATGAAGTGGTACCATAAGTTATTAAGGAACATGTGCTACCATGACCCCATGGGCCTCCAATCAACAGCATCCACCTTCTCAGAAGACCTCTGTCCCCAGTTTTGTCCTTAAAAACCCTCACAGGCAAGCAATCAGAGCGTTCCAGGCTTTTGAGCATTAGTTGCCCCTTCTCCTGGGTAGTGCCACACCAATAAACAGCCTTTCCTCACTGCAGAAGCCCAGTGTCAGTTTGTACTGGCTTGCTGTGTATCAGGTGGACAAACTCTCACTGGTTCGGTTACAGTGGCAGGTGGACTCCAAGAAGACCAGTCCTCAAGTCCAGGTGAGTCACCATCTGGGAATATTCTTAACTGCTTAGCAGAATCTAAAAAGGATAGAGTTCCCTCTGAAGAGGTAAAGTCAGAAACTCTGTTTTGTGAATATTGTTAAAACCTCATTTTAGTTCCAGGATGAGAGGACCTTGGAAACCAAGGATAACTAAGAGCCCTGAGTTAGGATTCAAGCAGTTTGAACATTAATCCCAAGTGTGTCGCTGTCCTGCTGTGCGACTTCTGTGTCCTCAAATTTAAAGTGGTAATAATACAGCGTATTGCTTTTCTCTATATCTTGCTTCAAGGACCAGATGATATCATGAATATAAATTTGGAAGATATAAATTTCTCATGTAATTACAAGGTATTTTTTATTATTTACTAAGCAACTACTAGTGGATTCTAGGAATGCAGTTTATAAAGTGCCATTTAAGTCCCTAATCAGAATCTCAAATTTGAGACGGGTGGAGTAGGTTTAGGGCTTTAGGGAAATAGCACTAACTACCTCATTACAAATTCAGCCACTTTCTAGAGGATTCTCGGGGTAGGACCAAGGGAGGTCAAATTCCAAGATGGACTTAAAAAGACCTCAGAAGAAGGAATTTGCCCTAAACCATAACCTTTTTTAGGTCACTGATGCTTTGAGGAGCTGATAAAAGCTATGGCTTCTGTCTTGGAAAAAGGCACATATAAGGAGCTGACATATATTTTCAGGAAGTTCATGGACCCCCATGGATCCCAAATTGAAAATGCCACCCTTAAAGAAGAGAGGGTCACAGATGAGACACACAATATGGCCTTAGGAGTGAGCTATTGCTGGCAGTTTTGAGAACAGCTGGAGGCCTACAATAAAACAAAGTAGTCTTTCTTTAAAGACTCAGCCTCTACTCAAAGTACTGCTACCATGGGACCCTCAGATGAAGACTTCTTAGGGTCTAAATAAGGAGTCTGATAATCACTCACAAAAGCATCATTCTAGCTAACCGGGTTAGTAGCTACTACTTCCTTGGACAGTTTAACAACAGAGTACATCCTCTAGCTTAATCCGAATGGGTACTAATCAACCAATGGAGCAAAAGATACACGAGAAAAAAAAATTATGCAACCTATTAAGTCTCCCTAAGAACCACACTGCACATGTTAATACTGCATTGTAGAACATGTAGAGAATTTTTTACATTTTGGTTTTGGGGACATAGAATGAAGACTGATGAAAGATAGCTGGAAGAAAGGCAGGCAGGAACAAGGCCCTCCCGTTCCCCCACTCCACCCCAACCCTAAGAGGAAACCACCCTTAAAAGGATTTTACAACACCCTGGAAGGAGAACTCCACCCTTTCCCACATGATAGATAGATGACAAAAACCTGATTGGGTAACAGGCTCACGGAGGGGTAACAGGCTCACGGAGGGTTAACAGGATTAAACCAGCCCGACAACAAGTCCATAAAAGCCCCTAGACTGGGGCGCCTGGGTGGCTCAGTCAGTTAAGCGTCTGCCTTTGGCTCAGGTCATGATCCCAAGGTCCTGGGATCCAGCCCTGCGTCGGGCTCCCTGCTCAGCAAGGGAATTTGCTTCTCCCTCTCTCTCTCCCTGTCCCTGCTTGTGCTCTCTCACTCACTCTCTAATAAATAAAATCTTAAAAAAAAAAAATTTCCTAGACTTAGAAACTCCGGTGGCAACTCTCTTGAGTCCCTTCCCTCTTCGGAAGCTTTGTACTATCACTTAATAAGCTTTGCTTTGCTCACCACCACTCTGTCTGGTCTACCTCTTCATTCTTCAAAGTGGCGTGAGTAAAGGAAAAGAAATCCTGTAACATGACCACATATCACAAGGGACCTAATGGTATCCATGTGAATATCACAAAGGAAAAGATGTCCACAGCAGCCCAGAGTATCAGTGAATATGATGGCAGCAATCTGGCACCCACATAGGTAGCAGTGGGGCAGGAAGAGATCATCTTCCTTTGCAGAAGGAAGCAATCCACAGAATTTCACAGAAATTCAACAGCAACTTTTCACTGACAAGGAGAGAACTCTTCTTGATTCTTGAATGGCATATGGCCTCAAACACATTTTGACAAGATATTCCCTAACCACTTCCCAATCCTATCTCTTATAGAAATTCATTTAGGAAGGTATAACAGAAGTCAAATGGAAAACAGAAATATTTGGGGCACCTGGGTGGCTCGGTTGGTTAACTGTCCGACTCCTGATCACAGCTCCCGTCTTAATCTCAGGGTTGTGAGAAATACTGATCTCGTATTTACTCGTAATTTCTAAATTACTTATAATTACTAAAATATGTTAAGAAGAGTGAGGTTATACCATGAATTTGGAATACCAATTGTTTAGAAAACATTTAATGACTTTTTCATAATATGCTCTTATAATCTTTTTTTATTAATATTATGAAAGAATACTCTTCTATTGTAATTTTTTAAACTTGATTTTCAAAGAGACCAATGAACAAGTTGAAATCACCAGTCATGCAATTAATGTTCTTTCTTTAAATCAAAGATATTGGGGCACCTGGGTGGCTCAGTCGTTAAGCATCTGCCTTTGGCTCAGGTCATGATCCCGGGGTCCTGGGATCGAGTGCCGCATCGAGCTCCCTGCTCCGCGGGAGCCTGCTTCTCCCTCTCCCACTCCCCCTGCTTGTGTTCCCTCTCTTGCTGTGTCTCTCTCTTTCAAATAAATAAAATCTTTAAAAATAAATAAATAAATCAAAGATATTTATCTTTCTAAGACCAGTAAAACCCACCCCCCCCAAATTTATCTTCTGACCATCAAACAAGGTCTTCACCAAGAACTGCAGTCTATAAAATCAGAAGGAACAGTCAGAAGTAAAAATATTATATGAACAAACACACTACACTGCATTCCTATGTACTTGCCAAAGAAATACAGTCAATTGTATGAATGAGACCTTTTCACATGTTGCCAATGGATTTTGAAACTCCTCAAGGACACGATGCTTTCCACTATGGGATTTCCCTTGTCAGCCTACTAGTTGGGTTTATATTTCAGAGAGTTACTTGGGACTCTTTTAATTTCAATCTTTACAGGTCACATGGTTTAAATACCAGATAATTTCTCTCTAAAGTGTCATGATTTCAAATGCCACTTCTTGCTAATACACTTCAAATTAAATAATAAATCACATTAAAATATGTAGTAACACATTTTTACAAAAGTATTATGTTGGATCATCCAAGAAAATAATTTAGAACAGCGCCTGCTACAGAGCAAGTGCTCAGTGAATGTTAGTTTATGATGACCTTGGTAATGATACTGCCAACAATGACAATAATGACATTATTACCTGCCACTTTGTGGTGGGCAGCTCCTAAGATGACCCCAATGACCTCCACCTTCTGTTATTCATGCCCTCACAAACCCCTTCCCTTGAGCATGGACTGAACTTAGTGATTCAATTCTAATGAACACAACATGGCAGAAGTGATGGGTTATCACTTTCAAGATTGAGGTTATTAAAATACTTTCACTTTCATCTTAGGTTCTTGCATACTCTCTCTTTAGCTCTCCCTTGGATCTCTTGCCCTGAAGGAAGCCAGCTATCATTTTCTAAGCTCCATGGTGGAACTGTAGAAAGTCCTAGGGAAAGGCCCAGATGACTGAGATTAAAAGCGGATCTTCTGAGGCCTGCCAACAAACACATTAGTGAATTCTGAAGCAGATCATTCAATCCCAGGCAAGTTTTAAGATGACTACAACCCTGGTCAGCAGCTTGACTGCAACATCATGAGAGATCTTGAAAAAAATTACCAAGCTAAGCCCAGATTCCTTTCCCGTAGTAACTGTGAGATAACATTTCTGTTCTAAGCCAATTCAGTTTGGGGATAATTGGCTCTGCAATAAGATAACCAATACAGATTTTGGAATAGGGTGCTGCCATCACAAAAATCTGAAAGGTGATCAGCTTTGGAACTGTGTAATGGGCCTTAAGAAGAGTGTGAGTCAACATGCAAAGTGCCTTAAACATATTGTTCACAGAATTTTGGACTTTGAAGAGATTGCTAGGAAGGGCATAAATGAAAATGAGGAAAATTTTATTGGAAACTGGAAATTAAGTAGTGACAAAAGGTTTAACAATACCCACACTTATGCAGAGTTACACGACCTGCAGTCACTTGCAGTTATATAAGAAGTAAAAAAAAAAAAAAAAATGTGCTGAATGAACTGGGTAATTTAGCTACGATTTCCCAGCAAAGTGCTGAAGATGCTACCTGGTTTCTTCTTGCTGATTATAATAAACTGTGAGAAGATAAATTGAGGGAAGGACTGCTGAACAAAAAGGAGGCAGGACTTGATAGTTCTGAAAATTCTCAGCGTCTCTGGACAGCAAACAATGCTGAAATTAAGAAACAGCTTCCACGCAAAGATCAATTCCAGAAAAATGTCAGAGAATACAGGGTCTAAAGATGAGACAGAGATGTGACTTCAGAAATCCTTGTTAAGACCTTAGAAATGTACCCCTCCCCTTTTTTTTTTGTTAGAGAGTGAGAGCATGCATGTGCAAGTTGCTGGGGGAGGGACAGAGGGAGAGAGAGAATCCCAAGCAGGCTCCACACCCAGCATGGAGCCTGACACCAGGCTCGATCTCAGTACCCTGAGATCATGACCCGAGTCGAAACCAAGAATCGGAGGTGCAACCGACTGAGCCACCCAGGTGCCCCAGAAATGTGGCCTCTTAAGGAGCTATTCAGTCAGACCGTAAGTCTCCTAAAAGCTTAAGGTTATGACACAAAGAGACTATCAACAGGCCTTTGGAAAGGAAAAGGTCACTGCCTATCCCTTGTCTCAGCAGAAGCCCCAGGTAGAGAAGGATTTATCTCCAAGAAATATGTGGGTGTGGTTTTTGTCTAACAGAGTAAACCCCAAGTTTCACAGGAGACTGACAAAAGTTTTCAGAGGATTTGATCAGCAGAAACCCTGCCGGTTTAGAATGAAAGGACCAGAGACTGTACTAAATGAAAAAAGGCCATATAACCCCCAATTCTACTGTCAGGCAGCAGGCTGAGAAAACTCAGCTGCAAACCACATGCTACCTTTCATGAAAAAAGGAAAAGATGACTCAGAGAGTAGAGCCAACAGCCCAAGAAGAATCAAGAGCCATGGAGAATTATCCCCAGGTTTGGAAACTTAGTCAAGGAACATCTGCCGAGCTGGATTTCAGAATTGCTATGGACCAGTGACTCCAAAATACCAAGCATGTTACCCTTTTTTGAACAAGAACATGTAGGTATCTTATGCCAGCCTCATTGTTGTAGGTTGGTTGTATTGAGGTCAGTATCTTGACTCTAGTTTCACAGATACAGAGATGACAAGGAACTGTACTTGAGGAACTATACCCAAGGAGCCTCACCACACCCAGATCAAACTTAGATGACTTCTGGATTTAGAGCTAATGCTCACCTACATAGTGAAGACAAGTTATTTTTCATCTTCTCATGAAAGTGATGCTTGACAGGAGTGCAAATTAAAGTGTTTTATAGCATCAAACCTTTAAAAAAGGATATAAAATTCTTTTAAAGGTCAATGTGTTAATAGGTTGACAGATTATAGATTTAATCTCACTAATGTAAAACTTAAACTATTCTACATAACCAAGTTAAGTAAAAAAGTAATTAACAGCTGCCCAATTTTAATCTGCTTAGAATATCTACTATATAGCATCATAGCTATTGTTAAGATCATATAAGCAATGTCAAAGCTCTCTTAAATATCTTGATTTCCAGATTTTTTGTTGTTGTTTGTAACAAAAATTCCACTTAAAGAAGGGGTTTAAATGATATGTGAAATGGGAAATAAAATGTTCGACTCTCCTGAAATGATTATATATTTTTCTTAAACTCGTTCTCAACAGAAAGGAAATAGTGTCATTCAAATGTGCTATAATGCCTTATCTTTCAGAATGACAGCCCATCTTTTACTTTTCTATTTACAATCTATCATATTGTGACATTTTATATATGAAAAAATAGTTAAGGCAATATTTTTTAAAATGTCATACTGTTTTAAAGAACAATTTATTTCATGCCCACATCCCTCCAGGCTATGAGTCTATTTAGTGAGGTTTATTAGTGAAGGGCAATGACTGGCATGTCCTCTGAATAAGCACTCACTGGCCAATAAAAACAAAGAACACAAATATGCCATTCAGAAATACACAGCATTGTTTAAAAACAGCAACACCCATTTCTGCTGGAACTGAGAAGAGGGTACTGGTCTCCAGAGACAGCAGAGCACAGAAGAATGCTATGTTGTTTTGGAAGTCAGGATACGTGGACTTGAGATATACGATAAATGATTCATCTGCTTCAGACTGTTTCTTTAGCTGTAAAATTCAATGTCTGTATCAGATTCAGTTAATGCATTCCTGAACTACAGACATGCAGGTACTCAAACATGCCTTCTTACTTTATGTATGCAAAACCTGCACAGGTACTATGGGTTGCCAAATTTCACTTTTTCCCCTAAAATAAACTTCTAAAAAAAAAAACAAACCCTGTATACTACTACCTTGTAAATGGAAAATATGATTTACATGGTATTAAAGGATATAGTGACTGTAAATTTAAAATGCAATAAAACAACAAACAATTATTAAATTCTAGCTATCAAACTGTTGGCTGACCTTATTCAGCTCTCTGAGAAAAACAAATGAGTAACTATATCTAAGAGAGCGATTCTAGCATCAAACTGAGAATTTCTCCTTGACTTGTCAAGAAAACAGTGAAAGGGAAATCAAAAGGGCTTAAGGTTTTTATTATATGATTCAATGTTATTTAATGCAGCATCTTCATACCAACTAAATCCAACTCCATGACAACCAAAATTACCTTTTGTAACAGCAGCAGATGTCCTACACTCTGCATCAAATAATCACCCTGTTACTTCCGATTCTAAATTTTATCTTGATTCTTCATACGACCCACCTAACCTACTTTCTCAAAACCATCAATATTGTCATGAGACACACGTAAATAATTTTGAGGGCAATGGAGTACTGTGAAAAGAACACGGCTGGGAAGTTACATTAGGGTTCTAAGCTCAGTTTCATTAGATTTGACCTTGACACTAGCAAGTTAATTAACCCCTCTGAGCCTCAGAATGCTCACTCACATTAACATGCTTATGTCACTGTTAAAAGAAAAAAGATGCATGTAACGTGCTTAACACAGCACCTGAACCTGGTAGACATTCAACAAATACTGTATTTAAAATAATTTAATTTCTTCAAATAAATTTTCAAAATTCTATCAAAATGCATTCCCTTTAAAGAACAGTAGCTTGAAAGGAAAAAAAAATAGTTTGCCACTTTTCTTTTATAATAAAGTTGTATTATATATAACTTTTACTTCCAAAGCTACAAAATCCATAAAGCACTGACTGGCAAAGGTAGCAAAAACATTTTGTCCTCGATAAAATAAAAACACCATTTGTCAAAATGAAAAAGAGCACTCTTAATTGATACCACCACCTAAGTGTACGCAGGCCTTTTCTTTCTTAAAAAAAAAAAAAAGAAAGAAAGAAAGGGTCAATACAGTAGAAAAGACAGAGTGACAATGTCTTAAATAAAAGTTTCAGCCAAGTTGGGCACTTAATTCTGAAAAGAGCCACATTTAGACCACAACTAATAACACTATTGCCTACCAGATGCAGTAAACAATGAGCAAAATAAAAAGCAGTCCAATGCTAATCCAACCAACAGCAGTCCTGGTCACCTAATAAATGTAGTAGTAATGTGCTCCGGGACCCGTGCTAGTCATTTTAGATGTGTTATTTACAATCTATACAAGTGTGCAAAATAGACATTGTTATCCCCAGTTCAACATGAAGAAACTGAAGTCCAGAGGTGTTACTTGCCTGTTCAAGGTCTCTACCTGTGAACACCAGAGCTGTATTCAAACAGTACTTGATGCCAAAACCAATCTCCCTTCACTAGTCCATTTCTCTCTTTTTAGACATAAACATGTGAGCAAGAATATTCCTCAGTGCTTTGAAAAGTCATAAACCGATAGCAGTCCTCTGTTCCCTCTTTCCCTTCTTTTAGTTTCTCATCTGTTGCATATCAGTTCTCTAACTCCAAGTCACTCATTCGTTGACAGTTGCTGAAACCTGTCTTGTGCCCCGGCCCTATAAAAAAACTGTCCTCGGAAAGGCAGAAGAGAATAAAGTCAAGGCAAGGCTTCCAATTTATCTGGGACTTAAACTAAAGGCTCACAAATAATGAAAAATTCTCTTATGTGGTCAACCAATATGGGCATGTTCCAATTTATACGGATGACTAAGGCAGACACAATATGTAGAATCATACAAATTTGTGCAAATCATATATAACAGAATGCTTAATTGAGTCAGATTTTCACAAAGTACCTAGAAGCTTTCATCTTTTATTCGGGGAATGAATTTTAAGGCAGGGATTTACATATAAATAAAAACTACTTAAGTTAAAGAATATTTAATTCTATTTTTTAAATGCAAATGTTCATCTAATGAACAGTATCTAGTTGATGTAAGGCCTAACTTTGCACTTGAAAATGAGTATACCTAACCACATACAGCCACACTCATGGGTCTAAATCACTGAGTTCTGTGAACCACTCTGTTGTACAGTCCAAAATGTAAGCCTTATACTTCTAAGCATTGTAAGCCAGCTAACATGACTGATCCTCATGACAACCTATTATAAGCATTATTATTCTGATTATTACATATGATAAAAGTGGGTCACAGAGAAGTAATTTACCCAAGATCACACAGCCGGTAAAAAAAAAAGACAGCAAGACTTGAAACCCAAGTACTCTGACCCCTCAGCCTGTATCCACTACACTTCCCTGCCCACTGTATAGAAGCACATTCATAAGCAGACAGAGAATACCACAAAGCTATAGACCTACTCTCTACTGAGCTCCTACTATATGCCAGGCACCACGCACTGGAGATGAAAGAAAGCCTGGCCCTGAGCTGAAGGAGACTCTTACTCTTTTTTAAGCAGATTCAGGGTAGGTTAAAAACAAAGAAGTCACCAGTTCTTTGAGCGTGAACGTATCACCAGTGTGATGGCTAGCATGCCATCCTGTGTTAGGAGCACAATGCAAGGGACAACTAACTTAAATAACAGTATGAGCCTTAGAAGCACCAAACTTTTTATTTTTTTTTTTTTAAAGAGAGTTCACGTGCATGAGCAGGGGGAGGGGCAGAGGGAGAAGCAGACCCCCTCCCCCCCCCCCACTGAGCAGAAAGCCTGACAGGTGGCTCTATCTCAGAACCCTGGGATCATGACCTGAACCAAAGGCAGGTGCTCAACCGACTGAGCCACCCAGGTGCCCACTTTTTTTTTACTTTAAATAGTTGCAATACACTTATCTGGAACAGGAGCGTAGGAAACATTATATAAATCTTTTCTTAATGGTTTCTGGCCATCACTGGGAGGACCAAAAGCACTGCAAAAATGTAATACAGTGTTTCAGGAATGAGGGGCCATTTGCCCCTACTTTTAAAAAATTTAAATAGTTCTATCTCTATTCCAGATGCTATTACACAAGGTTATTGCCTACCCTAGGAGTTACACCCTCTTCTTATCTGATATGACACAGAAGAGAGTTAATCAGTAACCCTACTTTAATTTTTTAAGTTTAAATTGTCAGTGAAGGTCCCTTCTCCAGAGGAAAGTACTTGGATTCATCTCTGTTTACCTGTTTCCTTTGATGTTCAATCAGGTACAATAAAAGGAGGTAGCTAATTATAAAAACACTTTTTGTCAATTTTAAAACTTTTACCCATGACAAACCTGGGAAGAGAAAGATGTGAAATCTTACCTCAAACAGGGACCATGATGATAATAACAGATCGTCTTTAATGAGCAGTACCTACTGTGTGCCAGGTATGTGCTAGCAGCTTCATAGGTATTCATTATTTTATCCTCACATTATCCCTATGAAATAGATCATTCTAATCTCCATCGTCTAAATAAGAAAAATGAGGGCCAAGTTCACACAGAAAGCTGCAGGACTAGAATTTGAATCACATGCTGGGGTAAAAGCAACAATAAAACCCTCGGACGTCTTTGCGGCCAAGCAAGTAAAGTAAATGTGTGAGGTGGCTCAGTTTTAAGATTACAGGGCTGCAATTCTCAACCTTGGCTGCATACTGTAATCACCTGGGGAAGACACCATGTGGGTTTCACCCCCATAGACTGTGACTGATTGGGTTTGGGAGCTGCCCACGTGATTCTAAGGGGCAGTCAGAGCTAAGAACCACTGTGTATAGACACAGAGGGTGGGGCATGACCCACCTGAAAGCAGTTTTTAAAAAATTTAAGAGGTTAAGTAAACACTGTGCTGGTCAAAGGTTGTAACCCCTGCCCCACTAATCAGTAGAATTAATGTGCAGCAGAAGCGGGAGATAGTGGAGGAAAGAGACATACTGGCTGGCAAACATAGACATTTGTTTTCACTGGAGAGGGTGTTGCTTAGTCTTGAAATTTTCCCCAGGTCACCCCTCACCGTCTATTTATGGAACGGGTCTACTACAAAAGGCACTTGCAGTTAGACTAACCTACTTTCAAAATAATCTCTGGAGTACAACCCATTCTTAAACTGAAGATGACCTAAATATGCTCACTTAACAAATGTATACCTTCAGATTACAGGGCCAAACTACTTAAACATTTCAAGAGTCATATATATATATGTATTTTTTTTTAAAGAAGGCCACTCATAATTAACTCTGATCTTAATCCAACTCAGGTCAAGAGATCTCACTTAACTAAACAAGTCCTAAGAATGGACAGCCTAATGCCCTCAAAACAAATCTATGCAGGTGGTACAACATAGCGCTGCTGAGTAAAATGTCATTTGTCATTGGAAAAGGGAAGCAAAAGCTGCATACCATCAGAAAATCTTCATTAAATGGCCTGCAGATGTGAAATCCAAAATACATGCTCTAGGAGTCAATCGTGAATCCATTAAAGAAAGAAACGATAGCCTGCTTAGGAAATAATTCTTTAGGCAAAACCGTATTATAATTGTTGCAGCACAATTCAAGAGGAAATGGCAAAATACATTAAGAAACGGACGTTAAGTCCACTCAAACTAGCTACATTTTTTCATCTCCTGCTACAAAACAAATGTTGTATATTTTAATGGCCTTGTATTACCACTTGCCACCAGTCTCCCCCACTACCACCACCAAAAGAAGGCAAATAAAAGGAGAAAAGAAATTGAGATTGATTTTCAAAATCAAATACTGCAAATACAGGCCATGACTCAGAAATCAGGGCCTCAGTCAGTCCCAGCATTGGCTGCTGAGGCAGAAGCTCTACTTGGGTAAAATATTTTGTTGTTATTTTGTTTTGTTTTGCTTTTCAAAAAGCAGAGACAGGGAAGTGAAGCCTGAGAAAGCAGACAAAAGTGCGCTGAATTAATCTTCCCACCACAGTTCAGGATAACAGCTCGTTTGTTGACTGAATAAATATATATTGATTCCCTCATGAGTGTCTCGCACTGTGCACTGCTGAGGATGTACTGGTGAACTTGACGGCATCTGTTTGCTTGGGTCTCCTAAACTAAGACACCAAGGCACCAACCTCATATCATCCACCACACACGCCCCTTCCAGCCACATGTGGGAAAATCTAGTCCTGCCCTTGTAGTATTAGATGGCAAAATTATCCCTTTGTCTAACTGTACTGAACTTCTTAGGGAAACCACTAATGTCTTCTAAGTAAAATAAGTAAATACATAAACACCCAGAATTTATATACCAACAATAAGTCATGGGTAAATTTCAACAAGTTTAAAGAAAAATTTTCTTAACCTAAGTCTGTATCAAAACAGGTTTCTTTTTGAACCAAACCCAGACCCAGCTCACATATTTTCACTGCCTGTGGCTATGCAGCTTCAGTAAGCTAAAAATACTTCCCTTTCTTCTAAGTTGGGAAGAGAAAATAAGACCAAGCAATCAGCCACATGTCATTTTCTCTCATTTTAATTTTTTTTTACTAGAAAACACTCAAAATAGCTGAAGCAACGAAAAGGCATCTGTTTTCTATTTGTATACACATACACTGACACAAACATCCATCCAGCTTGTATCTTCCCAGTAATATGAAATAAGCTATATTTGCATTATCAGCAAAGACTGTCAACATTTCACTACTCACAGCTTTCTAGTAGTATTTTTTTTTTTTGGTTGGGGAGCGGACTGCATGACTGTTGAAAACTAGACACAAGTACAAGTAAAAGCTTTCACAAAATATGTATAGGACGACTATGCTCTTAAGACCACATGGTGCTTAGTTCAGTCATGCATCATTTATGTTTCTGAAATTTACATTAAATGAGATTCTAAAATAGAAGGATAGGAATTTTAAATCTTTCTGCAGGTCTTGCTCAAGTTGTGTTCACTGTATCTGATAGAACGAAAAACTGTGTTTCTCCCCTTGGACTTCTCAAGGCTAACTGTAAAATACACAACACACAGACACCCTTACCTCTGCGATAAACTAAAAGTTACTCAGGAAGACAAACTTTTTTTTTCCCCAAAAAAACATACCTGCCAGATGGTGAACAGTAGTAGTGTGGACTTTTCCAACACTTCCAACATCACTAAAGTCACCCTATTAAGTTAACAGAAACTAGCAGGTCTAGGTTCCATTCGACTGGGCCATTGGTTTGGGCAGCTAGGTCATGGCTAAATTTCCCTTGAAAAAACAGCATAGTTTGAATAATCACTGCCAATCTCCATTTCTTATGCTATTGACAAAGTCAACTCAAAGCGAATACCCAGCAACGGAGACCATGCCCCCCCACCCCGGGATGGGCTGGCAGAAACAGAGGAATGGCTACTGGTCGGCCTGCCCAGACTACAGCTGGGCCACTGACAAGTGCTAGGGTAAAGCGCTCAGTGGGCGCCGTCGTATCCAACGCCCGGCGCGACCGGCCGCTGGTGCTACCCATTTCAAACGTAACCGCCGGAGGAAGTGGGAGGTGGGGATGTCATCTCCCTTGACACTTCGGAAACCCGGCGGCCCTGCAGGGCTCGCCTCTGATGTCCGTGATGGTCAGAAGTGGCACCCTCAGTGCCAGCGTTTCACCAAAGCCACTTTTCCAGCCGGGGCGGGAGGCGCGGGGCGAAGTTGGCCACCGGCCGCGCGCGTCCCGTTAACCGTACCTTGTAACTGGGCGGAAAGGGACTCCTGGTGTTGCTGGTACTTGAGCGCCACCGCCTCGGCTTTCCGCAGCTGCGTCTGCAGCTCGTAATAGAGCATCGCGCCGTAGAGAAAGCCGAACACCACGGTCAGCAGCAGCAGCGTCTGGAAAATCCGCTTTTGCTTTCGGGAGCACATACCGTTTCCCATAGTCCCGCCTGGACCCCGCGCCGCGGCCACCCCCGCCGCCGCCGTCCCTTCCTCCCCTCTGCCTGAGCGGAGCTCCTCAGCAGCAGCCGCCGCAGGAGGTGGCCGGACGCAGCATGAGGAGAAGACGCGAGACACAAAAGCGGGGCCCGAGGGGAAGTGGCGCTCGCTCAGTCCCCGCGCGCCGCGGGGCGCACAACCATCGACGCCGCCTGGGCAGCGGCCGCCAAACTTTTGCGAGGCTGGCTCTCCACGAGTGCACGGGCCCGAGAGTGGGCCCTCCGCATACTTCCGAGCGGGCTCTGCCCGCGCCGGTCCCCAGACACCGCCTGCCTTTTTTCCTCCTCCCCACTTTTTGGCTCGGCTGCCCCCGGCGGCGCTCGGAGTCCCGCCCCGGCCGCTCCCCGCCCCCTCGTGGCGGCTCCCCACTGCGCGACTTTGTTGCCACCAAAAGGAGGGGGTGCGCGCCCAACAAAGGGACCCGGCTCCCGGCGGCGCCTCCGTGCGCGGCCCGCGGGGGTAGGTAGATGGGCGGGGGCCGGATGGCCCGGCTGGGTTTGGGGGGACGGCGGGCCGGTGTCACTGACGGGGCTGCCGAACCTTGGCCGCCGCCGCCGCCTCCCACCCAACTTACGTGTCACCCACGGCCCCGCTATTCTGGCCAACGGGATTCCGGGAGGAAGTCCCACTCGGGCTCCCCGCTCATTGGGCCCGTCCGAGCCGCCGCTCCCTCCCTTCGGGGAGGCAGTGCGGGGCTCGATTGGACGCCGGCTTTGTCCGTCCGACCCCGGGGCCGCGCCTTTCCCTCCCACCGCGGGGGCCCGCGACGGGCTCCGTGGGCAGAGCTGCCGCCTGGCGCCGGGGTGCGCCCACGTGGAGCGCGGGTGGATGGGGAGAGGTCGCCGAGCCAGGGGCGGGAAGGTTGGGGTGCCCGGGCGACGTGTCCCGGCTTGCGGCTGGGTGAGCTACGGTGCGCACGTGTGTGAGAGTGCAAGTGAGTGTGTGCGTGACCCAGCACTCGGAATGCACGTGGGGAGAGGAGTACAGTGTATATAACTGAGAGAGAGTGGGTGGGAGCAACTGCTTACACTCTACCAAATACCCTTTCTTTCTTTCTTACCCCAGCCACTGGGCAGATGCGGCAGACACACGGCATAGCTACACCGTCAGCATAAGCTGCGTAGCCGAACCGGTGATGTCTTGCCAATGGACTCTTGCCCCATCCCGCGTGCTAGAGTGAATGCGTGTGTGCTCACTGATGGCAGGACACGAGTCGGGAGACTCAGCCACGCTAACACGCTAGACTTACTGCTCAACTGTCCATGTGGGTTGGGGAAATCAGTTTGCCTTTGGCAGAGGGGAAAGAAATGATCTCATTTTCTTCCCGGGGCTCCAAACAGAGTAATTTAAAAACAAATCTCAGAGGCTGAAATAAGTATGCATACATTTTGTCATATGTATTTGCTTGATTGTACATCAGTTACATTGCTAAATTACATTTTAAAGGCCAACAAAGGTTCCCTATGTAAAACAAAGTAAAACTTAATAACCACAAACCTCTTCAAAGAAAATCAAATTCAAAGAAAACAGTGCTTTTCTTCTTTTTATATACTTGAGGGGGGAAAATTGAGGTTAGGCATAAATGATAATTTTGTTTCTGCTCTTGACCTGACTTCTAAGAAAGTAAATTATTTCTCAAATGCCTCAGAAATGTCATGGAATTTATTTTATGCTGCATAATTTTTATGATATTCTAACCAGACTTTAGTTATCACAATAATAGCCAATGGGTGCTCAAAATGAGGGTAGATCTGCATAGCCAATTAAACATAAAGGTGGTCTCTGATGCAGAACTTTTTTAGGTAGACTCTGAAATTAGAGAATGCTAAACCATAAAATAAACCTCCTTACAACCTAGCAAGCCTATGACATTTATACTACCATGAAAACTAAGTTTGCCTGGCATCTGCTTTTCCCTAATAAACAATAACTTACAATATAACAATAATTATATTGTTCAAAATGCTTTCATTTACGCCTGGGTGGCTCAGTTGGTTAAGCGACTGCCTTCGGCTCAGGTCATGATCCTGAAGTCCCAGGATCGAGTCCCGCATCGGGCTCCCTGCTCAGCAGGGAGTCTGCTTCTCCCTCTGACCCAACCCCCTCTCATGCTCTCTCTCATTCTCTCTGTCAAAATAAATAAAATCTTAAAAAAAAATGCTTTCATTTACAAATACACTATCTCACTTTTCACACCCAGGTTAGGTATTAGCCTCACAGTTTGGTAAAGAAACTAAAGTTTATTAAAGGGACTGTGATAGCTCTAGGACTTACATTCGACATGCAGAAAGGAGTTCAGCAGGAGTAGATCTAGGTTAGAATCCTGCTATTTTTATCTCTTTCTCCTGTGGAAGCCACAGTTCTCATTCTTTTTAAACAAATGATATTAACAAACTGTGTCTGGTCCGTTAAAATGAGAACCTGGTTTAAAAAGAAAATTATTTAAGCAAGTTTTAGAATTTTGTTCTGTCATACAGATGTTATATAGCCCTACTTGTTATTCAACCTACCACTATTTAAATTTCCCTCGTTCAGTTTTACTCTTAAAAACTGAGACTGGATAGTTCCTGCAACCTTGTTAAAATTCCTTATAAAAAGTCCTTAGTATTATCAGTGTACAATTTGCTAAATAAACTCTTCTTCCAAAAGTACTACCAAAACTACTCAGGAGGAAATGAAGCAACAATCCTGGCCCATAAAAGGAGAGAAAATTATCTTAACTGAAAAGGAAGGAAGGGAGGGAGGGAGGGAGGGAAAGACAGACAAAAAAAGAAAGAGAGAAAGAGAAAGGAAGGAAGAAATTGTACAGAGGATTGGAAAATTATTACTCATACATTACACAGTTTGCAATATTTAGTTGTATTTCAGAATCTTTGGAAGATTCTTATGCTTCTGGAATACATGATTACTCATTTTAAACCTCTGATTCCTTTGCATCTGATTGCAGAATCCAAAGGTATTCTTTGCCTAAAGCTGCTGGCTGACTCTACAGAATATAATAAATGTAGGCCATAAAACACAACTCAATATTTTAGTCATAAAATTTGAAAGAGAACAAAAATTATTACCTGGATTTATCCATTATTTCAAATTCAGGAAGGGTATGCAGAAGTATATAAAATCACTAATGGCAGTGTCTTTATAAAATTACTTTTCCAAGGTGAAGTATGCTGCTAGTTTCTTAAAAATATCAGTATAAAGCTTTTGAGAGGCCAACATTGGGGAAGCTATCCAGGGCCTATAAATTTAATTTACATAACATTGCCTTTGGGTAGAACTTGTAATAGATGAGCTATTTCTACTGGTCTTGTGAGGTCCGTTGTTAGTTCTATTTTATTTTTATTTATCATTTTTAAAATAGTATTATATAATTATATTTCTATATGCCATATATTTAACAATACATATAATTTTAAAATTATATATCCTGAGGTATTTCACCAGTTTAATATTTTATTTCTAAGCAGGAAGAAATTAAAGATTCAAGGTCTTACATTTGAGAAGGACTCAGGTAATATTTGGAAACCCTAGCATTCTTTCCAGTTTTACTATATTTATCATTTCAATAAAATTTGTTCATTTTCAAAATAGGGGAAGGCAAGAAAAATATAGCTGAGGGATACAGCCCGTGTATAATTTATAAAAATAGATGACCCACCCTAGAGTAAGTAGTTTCCATTGTCTGTGAAATTTTTCAATTAAATCTCTTTACTACAAATTGAATTCAATAGTTTGCAAGAGACATCAACACCTAAGAAAAGGTGATGAATGTTAAATAATTTTTTTAAAAATTTGTAGCCAAAAAACCAAAAATAATAAATAAATAAAAATTTGTAGCTGTGTGGTGATGGATGTTAATTAGAATTATTGTGGTGACCATTTTGCAATAAATATTTATATTGAATCATTATGTCATACACCTAAAAATAATATAGTGTTATATGTCAATTATATATCAATAAAAAAATAAAATTGTAAATGGTGTTTCAGTATTAATAAAGCACAGCTTTAACCTTTTCATGTAAATCTTGCAGAAATCAACTATCCTTTTTCCTCTGCAGAAAACTATACTCTCCATCTCTGCCTTTTTGCCACTTCACCCATTTGCTATCACCTAATTAACACAAGGCTTCCTGCTTGCCAATTATATGTACTCTGTTTTGAGAGGTAAGGAAGCTACATTCAAGGTATTCTGTTTTTTTGAGGACTCTGTGAGAGATGTTTTGAAACTCCTTTTCCACAAAATTTTGCTAATGACCTGGTGATAATTGTTAGCAGATTAACAAAGTATGAAAATTATTTCATAATTAAAAAAATGAAAATTATTTAGGAGCCCCTAAATGTGTAGATGTGTAGCTAGACTAAAGAAATAAGAACTATCATGTCAAATGTCTTTAACATCCTTCTAAAGCAGGACAATCTAGTATACCATAAAATCTTCCAAATTCTAAGGTGGCATAAGAAATTATTTTGAATTTGTTGCTTAATGTTTATTATAGCTAGCATATTAGTTTTAGAAAAGAGTTTAGTTTCATAGAATATTTGAATATATGGAAAAGGACCATATGTGAGACTCAGGTGAACTGGACTTCCCAAATCTTCCATTGATTCTTTCAGGCCGCTTTCACCAGCTGACTGTCTTCAGTAACTCAGAGACTTCAGATAAACAGACGGTGGGAAGATCAGTAGTCAATGAAACATGACATTTTTAATGTCACCCCCAAAATGTATAGTTTATTGGATTGCTTTGTATAAAAGACGTGCTTGGTTTATCCATGACCATTTTATAGAATTGGTAGTAAAATTTTAATGTTATATGATAGGTATGTGTAGTAATTTCTTAATTGTCATGAGACATGGCTGATCATATTTATGATGTATCTAATGCTAAGTCCTGGGTCAGAAATTCAACATTCAATTTCAGAACTATTCCTAAGGGAAATCATAATCTGCTCCATAAATATTTTTTTATGCTCTAGCTTCAGGAATATTTTGAGTCAAAACAAAGGAACTATCAATGGTTTTACTTAGAAATAAAGTAGAGCAAACTTTCAAAAAAAGAAAAAGATCGTAAGAGTCGAGTTACCTCAGCATTAAGTTCAGCTCATATTAAAATTGTGAAATAAAAACACATGTCTTCCCTCACTCTACTCCTTCTCATTCTACTCTCTAGTGCAACTCTTCAAATCTTGGCATCCAACATCCCAGGAATCTCCTTTTGTTTCCCAGGATCCTTGTCTAGGACTATGCCCTTCACTCCCTACTACCCACCCACATATGCATACATTGTCCTTCCCTTCTTGAAGACAAAGGACAAAAATCTAAAATAATCTTCCTCAAAACACCTATTACTGTCCTTCGAGTAATCACTTATTCAAAGGAAAGCAAATTGGATACATTAATTAATAGGAAGATATTAACAGATGAATTATAAACTTATTATTGCTCTCAAGAATTTTGTGAGAAAATATATTAAGCCAAAGGACTGAACTCTAATGGCATAATCCTAGACAGGCTGGTGAGCAGATGAGTCATAATTATGGATAGAAGAGTTTCATTTTTTGCTACTTAGCTCCTGATTCTCCTGCCCAATTGTAAAGGGATTCAGGAACATTCAAAAGTGACTCAAGATGCCTACTGCCAGTATACAAATCCCATTTAAGTTACAAACTACCGGGAGTCGGACCGGGTGCGGGCGGCTGCGGCGCGGGCTCCGGGTGGGCCCAGCGGGCAGCGGGAAGGAGGGCTCGCGCCGTGGCTGCGGACGCCGCTCACTCGGACTCCTCGGCCGCGCAACCATGAACCTGGAGCGGCTGCGGAAGCGCTTCCGACAGTACCTGGACCAGCAACAGTATCAAAGTGCTCTATTTTGGGCAGATAAAGTGGCTTCACTCTCTCATGAGGAACCCCAGGACATTTATTGGTTGGCTCAGTGTCTGTACCTAACAGCACAATATCATAGAGCAGCTCATGCACTTCGGTCACGAAAACTGGACAAACTATATGAAGCATGTCGCTACCTTGCAGCTAGATGCCATTATGCTGCAAAAGAGCATCAGCAGGCTCTTGATATTCTTGATATGGAGGAGCCAATCAACAAAAGGTTATTTGAGAAATACTTGAAGGATGAAAGTGGCTTGAAAGACCCCTCCAGTGACTGGGAAATGTCACAGTCTTCGATAAAGTGTTCTATTTGTCTCCTACGAGGGAAGATCTACGATGCCCTGGATAACCGAGCTCTAGCTACCTATAGCTAGCTACAAAGAAGCTTTGAAGCTCGATGCCTACTGTTTTGAAGCATTTGATCTTTTAACATCACATCACATGTTGACAGCCCAAGAAGAAAAAGAACTTCTTGAGTCACTACCTCTTAGCAAGCTCTGTACTGAAGAACAGGAATTGCTATGCTTTCTCTTTGAGAACAAATTAAAAAAGTATAATAAACCTAGTGAAACTGTCCTCCCCGAGTCTGTAGATGGTTTGCAAGAGAATCTGGATGTGCTAGTGTCTTTGGCTGAAAGACATTATCATAACTGTGATTTTAAAATGTGCTACAAGCTTACTTCTGTAGTAATGGAGAAAGATCCTTTCCATGCAAACTGTTTACCTGTACATATAGGGACACTTGTGGAGCTGAATAAAGCAAATGAACTTTTCTATCTTTCTCATAAGTTGGTGAATCTATATCCTAGTAATCCTGTGTCTTGGTTTGCAGTGGGATGCTACTATCTCATGGTTGGTCATAAAAATGAACATGCCAGAAGATATCTCATCAAAGCAACAACACTTGAGAAGACTTACAGGCCTGCGTGGGTAGCATACGGGCACTCGTTTGCAGTGGAGAGTGAGCACGACCAGGCCATGGCTGCCTACTTCACGGCCGCACAGCTGATGAAAGGGTATTTGCCAATGCTGTACATCGGATTAGAATATGGATTGACCAATAACTCAAAATTGGCTGAAAGATTCTTTGGCCAAGCGCTAAGCATTGCACCAGAAGACCCATTTGTTATGCACGAGGTTGGCGTGGTTGCGTTTCAGAACAGAGAATGGAAAACAGCAGAAAAATGGTTCTGCTTTGGAAAAAATTAAAGCAATTGGAAATGAGGTAACAGTTGACAAATGGGAGCCTTTGTTGAACAACTTGGGGCATGTCTGCAAGAAGCTTAAAAAGTATGCCGAGGCCTTGGACTATCACCACCAGGCGCTGGTGTTAATTCCCCAGCTTTGGAAAAAATTAAAGCAATTGGAAATGAGGTAACAGTTGACAAATGGGAGCCTTTGTTGAACAACTTGGGGCATGTCTGCAGGAAGCTTAAAAAGTATGCCGAGGCCTTGGACTATCACCATCAGGCGCTGGTGTTAATTCCCCAGAACGCATCCACGTATTCTGCCATAGGGTATATCCATAGTCTGATGGGCAACTTTGAAAATGCTGTTGACTATTTCCACACAGCTCTTGGTCTTAGGCGAGATGATACATTTTCTGTTACAATGCTTGGTCATTGCATTGAGATGTACATTGGTGATTCTGAAGCTTACATTGGAGCAGACATTAAAGACAAATTAAAATGCTATGACTTTGATGTATATACAATGAAGACACTAAAAAACATTATTTCACCTCCATGGGATTTCAGGGAATTTGAAGTAGAAAAACAGACTACAGAAGAAACAGGGCTTGCACCACTAGAAACCTCAAGGAAAACTCCAGATCCCAGACCTTCCTTGGAAGAAACCTTCGAAATTGAAATGAACGAAAGTGACATGATGCTGGAGACCTCTATGTCAGACCACAGCACATGATTGCAGACAGCTCTCAGCTCCATTTTGTCCTGGGGGAGGTCAGGGTTTCCTCATATCCTTGTCCTATCTTCAGAATTCCCCATTTCTTGACACAAAGGCAGACTGCACCTCTCCGTTTAGGCATAGAGACGTGCTGGAAGAGACCGGACTGCACACCTTTGCAACACATGTTTTCTGATCCTACAAAACAATTCTGTGTAGAGGAATAAAGAGGTAAATTGTGTATTATGTCTTTTTTTTTTCTTTTTCAATCAGCTTTTCTTTTGGATTGATTTTAGGTTTATGGACAAAAGCTGCAAAGGTAGCAGAGAGCTCCCACAGACCCCTCACCGGGTTTCTCCCCATTCACATCTTAAGTAACCAAGGAACCTTGTCATAACGGAGAAGTGCATGCCGTCCAGGAGCCACAGTGCCCTGAGCTCTCCTTAGGCTCCTCTCTGCTGTGACCATGTCTCAGGCTTCTCTGGTCTTTCATGACCTAGATGGATTTGAGGAGGACTGGTCAGTTGTTTTGTAGAATATCCCTCGATTTGAGTTTGTTTAATGTATTTCTCATATTGGACTAGGGTTCTTGGTTTTGGGAAGAAAATACCACAGATGTGGATGAAGTGCTGTTCTCATCACATGTTAGGGGGTACACAGTATCAGCATGACTTGTCACAGACGGTGGTAATCTTGATGGTGTCTACCAGGTTTTTCTATTGTAAAGTTACTTTTTTCCCCCCTGCCCATAATACATGCTTTAGAAGGAAGTCATGAGGGGCGCCTGGGTGGCTCAGTCGTTAAGCACCTGACTTCAGCTCAGGTCATGATCCCGGGATTCTGGGATCGAGCCCCACATTGGGCTCCCTTCTCCACGGGAAGCCTGCTTCTCCCTCTCCCACTCACCCTGCTTGTGTTCCCTCTCTCGCTGTGTCTCTCTCTGTCAAATAAATAAAATCTTTTAAAAAAAGAAAAAAAAAGTTACAAGCTACATATGAGGTCAACAGTCAGTCAGTAACTGTTAGGACCTTAATTCTCTTATCTGTAAAACGCAAGGGATAATCATATCTGTGCTGGCGAGCTTCAGAGAGAATAAACCCACAGGATTTAAGAGAACAAGACAAACTCTGGACTTCATTTAAATAAAATTGAATGTTGTAGTGATACTGTCACTGTCGACCTAAATTTGTTTGTACATTTCTGGAAAACTAACAGTTGATTTAAAAAAAATCAGCTACCCAGTTTAAAATGATAATTTTCTAACCATAATTATTAATTGAGCTTCTCTAACAGTTGAAAAGGGATGAATTATGACCTTAAGGAACTTTTCTTGTAATCCACTTATTCAAGCTAGACTTCTAATTCTTGGGTTATAATTTATGGACTAATGTTTTCTTTCTTTTTTTTTTTAATTTATTTGACAGAGAGAGACACAGCGAGAGCAGGAACACAAGCAGGGGGAGTGGGAGAGGGAGAGGTAGGCTTCCCGCAGAGCAGGGAGCCTGATGTGGGGCTCGATCCCAGGACCTGGGGATCACGACCTGAGTCGAAGGCAGACGCTTAACGACTGAGCCACCCAAGCACCCCTGGACTAATGTTTTCATTATGCTTTATATGTCAACAATTTTCTCAAGTAGTTATTGTATGCAAGACACAGTGCGGGGAGGGAAATGGAAGGTGGAGGATATAATGATGAATGAGCCATGGACCGTTTTGGTGAAGAGCTTGTGTATTTGGTACTTGTTGATTTAAAGGCTAAATTGGAGCTCTGGTTGGAAAATAAATTACTCAGGGAGAGAGCAGAGCAAGAGAACAAGAGGCCTCATGATGTAATCATGATTTCTAGAGAAGGAGGCCTGTTAGAGAAGGCAATGGTGTCGGTTAATCAGTAGAGGCAGTTCAAGCTGGGAAAAAGAAAAGTGATGCATAGACCCCTCAAAACATAGAAATGTTACTTTGCTTTCATTCTCTTTTGATGCAGGGCAAGGCCTTGGCTTTGTGTGGGGATCTGTTTTTGGTTGGAGCTCAGCTTAGCCACTTAAGCCAAAGAACATCGTTCAGATTCCAGTTTCAGCTTCGTTGAGTGGGGCAAGATCTTCAGGATATTTGTACGGTAAGGTCATTCAATGTAAATACATCTAGATTGGAAGGAGTTTTTTCTTGGTTTTGTTTTTCACCTAATTTGACCGCAATTTTTCTTTCAGACACCAGCCATTATGGAGCTTTTCCAAATCACTTATCTTAATTTTCATAGAAACAACTCTTTTATTTTTTTCACTCTCATATTTCATTAGTTTACATAACAGTTGATTAAATTACATAATTAAAATAGCAAGTGAAATTGCATAAACAGCTTTTAGAACAAACCACTAGTTTCTATGAAGCATTCAGTAAAGGGGGCAAACACAGGCCAAGCAGAGATTAGTTTAAGTGCCAGGAGTCCTCAGCCCTGAAGTGCATGCGCTGGGGGGAAGGCCTCCTGTCATCCAGTGAGTTGGTTAAGTGGAGTTAAGGGCTTCTACCATACACTGAAATGACTAGTGAGGTAAAAGGAGGAACTGGTGATCAAGAAAAGGTATGTGAAAGAAGTAACAGGGAAACCAAAGGTATTAAGAAGAGAACTTTGAGCACTGTTGGTAGAACTACCAAAAGAAGTTGGGATAAAGACGACAAGGAGGCTGTAGGAGGAACTGATTTGGAGTGGGGTGGAAGATTACAGTGGGCTGGGGAATAAATGGGTGACAGGTAAATAAGGGCAGAGGACTAGTAGGGTGAACTCTGCTTTTGAGAGTTTGCCTGCAAAGGAAGACAGATTGGGTGGAGATTGGAGAGGCAATGGGGTTGAGGGAAGTTTGCTGTGGGGGCTTTGGTTTTTGGATTAGCACACACAAGAATTTCTTCAAGGAGCTAGTAGAGAGGGATAGGTTAAAGATTTGAAGTGCCACATTAAATACATTGGAATGTCTGGAACGTTCCTCTTAAGGCAGTGCCCTACTATAGTTCATATTCCATTTTAAAGGCTCAATAAATTATGGAATGAATGGTGTTAAGAGTCACTAAGAGGAAGAAAATTGAAAAGATTGCCTGGCTAATTGAAAAAGAAATTTGTTGGAGGGCCTAAGGTGGTGTGTACTTATATTAATTCACTCTGATTAAATGTGCACACCCCCCAAAATGGGCGTTATTGTATGAAAATATCCTGAATAGAGAATGTGTAAAACAGTATGTATTTATTTAAAAAGAAAAATGGACTCCGCTTTGAATAACAGTAATTGGTACATTTAAAACCTTTTATGTATAACTGTTAGATATGTTTACTTAGTAATTTATGACTTTTACAAATGCTTCATAACATTAAATGCAAAAAGGAGAATGTGAAATTGCATAAACAATATTACTGCAATCATCTTAAAAGCTTAAGGAAAAAATAATTTGATATATATTGCAACTTTTAAGTAATTAGATTAAGAGGGGGGAAAGGTGGATATTTTCAATAACTCATGAAAATCTATTCTCTTCAGGATAATAATGCTTTCTACTCATTTGCTGCTTTTAACATTGTTGAATATATCCCTGATCATAAGATCTGTTTTTCTATAAGGAGTGAGTTGATATAACACCATGAAAAAGGAGGGAAAAATACTCAGCCCTGGGCAGGCATTATTTCACACACATCTTCCCTCTCTCTCTTCCATTATCAATAATGAATTAAATGAAATGTCTCACTGAGTGACTGGGACAGGGAAACTAAAACAACGCCACGAAAACCTGTTTTTGCTCCTTTTCTTGCTTCTATTCTTTTTTTAAAAATTTTTTTATTATGTTATGTTAATCACCATACATTACATCATTAGTTTTTGATGTAGTGTTCCATGATTCATTGTTTGCGTATAACACCCAGTGCTCCATCCAGTTATGTGCCCTCTTTAATACCCATCACCAGGCTAAACAATTACCCATGCCCCTACCCTCTAGAAACCTCAGTCTGTTTCTGAGTCCATAGTCTCTCATGGTTTGTCTCCCCCTTCAATTTCCCCCCCTTCATTTTTCCCATTCTGCTATCTTCTTCTTCTTCTTCTTTTTTATTTTTTTAACATAAATTTATTTTTTGCTTCAGAGGTACAGGTCTGTGATTCAACAGTCTTACACAATTCACAGCGCTCACCATAGCACATACCCTCCCCAATGTCTATCACCCAGCTGCCCCATAACTCCCACCCCCCACCACTCCAGCAACCCTCAGTGGGTTTCCTGAGATTAAAGAATTCCTCATATCAGTGAGATCATATGATACATGTCTTTCTCTGATTGACTTATTTCGCTCAGCATGATACCCTCCAGTTCCATCCATGTCATTGCAAATGGCAAGATTTCATTCCTTTTGATGGCTGCATAATATTCCATTATATATATATATACCAATTCTTCTTTATCCATTCGTCTGTCAATGAACATCTTGGCTCTTTCCATAGTTCTGCTATTGTGGACATTGCTGCTATAAACATTGGTGTGCACGTACCCCTTCGGATCACTACATTTGTATCTTTGGGGTAAATACCCAGTAGTGCAATTGCTGGGTCATATGGTGACTCTATTTTCAACTTTTTGAGGAACCTCCATACTGTTTTCCACAGTGGCTGCACCAGCTTGCAGGAGGGTGGAGGGTTCCCTTTTCTCCGCATCCCCGCCAACATCTGTCGTTTCCTGACTTGTTAATTTAGCCATTCTGACTGGTGTGAGGTGGTATCTCATTGAGGTTTTGATTTGGATTTCCCTGATGCTGAGCGATGTTGAGCACTTTTTCATGTGTCTGTTGGCCATTTGCATGTCTTCTTTGGAAAAATGTCTGTTCATGTCTTCTGCCCATTTCTTGATTGGATCATTTGTTCTTTGGGTGTTGAGTTCGATAAGTTCTTTATAGATTTTGGATACTAGCCCTTTATCTGATATGTCATTTGCAAATATCTTCTCCCATTCTGTCAGTTGTCTTTTGGTTTTGTTGACTTTCCTTTGCTGTGCAAAAGCTTTTTATCCTGATGAAGTCCCAATAGTTCATTTTTGCCATTGCTTCCCTTGCCTTTGGCAATGTTTCTAGGAAAAAGTTGCTGCAGCTGAGGTTGAAGAGATTGCTGCCTGTGTTCTCCTCTAGGATTTTGATGGACTCCTGTCTTCCATTAAGGTTTTTCAACTATTTTGAGTGTGGTGTAAGGAAATGGTCCAGTTTTCCCAACACCATTTTTTGAAGAGACTGTCTTTTTGCCATTGGACATTCTTTCCTGCTCTGTCAAAGATTAGTTGACCATAGAGTTGAAGGTCCCTTTCTGGGCTCTCTCTATTCTGTTCCGTTAATCTATGTGTCTGTTTTTGTGCCAGTACCATACTGTCTTGATGATGACAGCTTTGTAGTAGAGCTTGAAGTCTGGAATTGTGATGCCACCAGCTTTGCTTTTCTTTTTCAACATTCCCCTGGCTATTTGGGGTCTTTTCTGGTTCCATACAAATTTTAGGATTATTTGCTCCATTTCTTTGAAAAAAGTTGATGGTATTTTGGTAAGGATTGCACTGAATGTGTAGATTGATCTAGGTAGCATTGACACCTTCACAATATTTGTTCTTCCAATCCATGAGCATGGAACGTTTCTCCATTTCTTTGGCTTCCTCAATTTCTTTCATGAGTCTTTTATAGTTTCCTGAGAACAGATTCTTTGCCTCTTTGGTTAGATATATTCCAAGGTATTTTATGGTTTTGGGTGCAGTTGTAAATGGGATCAACTCCTTAATTTCTCTTTCTGCTGTCCTGTTGTTGGTGTATAGGAATGCCACTGATTTCTGTGCATTGATTCTCTATCCGGCCACTTTACTGAATTCCTGTATGAGTTCTAGCAGTTATGGGGTGGAGTCTTTTGGGTTTTCCACATATGGTATCATATCATCTGCAAAGAGTGAGAGTTTGACTTCTTCTTTGCTGATTCAGATGCCTTTTTTTGTTTGTTTGTTTTCTGATTGCTGTGGCTAGGACTTCTAATTCTATGTTGAATAGCAGTGGTGATAGTGGACATTCCTGCCATGTTCCTGACCTTAGGGGAAAGCTCTCAGTTTTTCCCCATTGAGAATGATATTCACTGTGGGTTTTTCATAGATGTCTTTTATGATATTGATGTATGTAACCTCTATCCCTATACTCTGAAGAGTTTTGATCAAGAAAGGATGCTATACTTTGTCAAATGCTTTTTCTGCATCTATTGAGAGGATCATATGGCTCTTGTTCTTTCTTTTATTAATGTGTCACATTGATTGATTTGTGGATGTTGAACCAACCTTGCAGCCCAGGGATAAATCCCACTTGGTCATGGTGAATAGTCCTTTTAATGTACTGTTGGATCCTATTGGCTATTATTTTGGTGAGAATTTTTGCATCCATGTTCATCAAGGATATTGGTCTGTAATTCTCCTTTTTGATGGGGTCTTTGTCTGGTTTTGGGATCAAGGTAATGGTGGCCTCATAAAATGAGTTTGGAAGTTTTCCTTCCATTTCTATTTTTTGGAACAGTTTCAGAAGAATAGGTATTAATTCTTCTTTATATGTGTAGTAGAATTCCCCCAGGAAGCCATCTGGTCCTGGGCTTTTGTTTGTTGGGAGATTTTTGATGACTGCTTCAATTTCCTTAGTGGTTATAGGTCTGTTCAGGTTTTCTATTTCTTCCTGCTTCAGTTTTGGTAGTAGATACATCTCTAGGAATGCATCCATTTCTTCCAGATTGTCTAATTTGCTGCCATATAGCTGCTCATAATATGTTCTTATAATTGTTTGTACTTCTTTGGTGTTGGTTGTGATCTCTCCTCTTTCATTCATAATTTTGTTTATTTGGGTCATTTCCCTTTTCTTTTTGATCAGTCTGGCCAGGGGTTTATCAATCTTGTTAATTCTTTCAAAGAACCAGCTCCTAGTTTCGTTGATCTGTTCTACTGTTCTTTTGGTTTCTAGTTCATTGATTTCTGCTCTGATCTTTATTATTTCTCTTCTCCTGCTGGGTTTAGGCTTTATTTGCTGTTCTTTCTCCAGCTCCTTTAGGTATAGGGTTAGGTTGTGTATTTGACACCTTTCTTGTTTCTTGAGAAAGGCTTGTATTGCTATATACTTTCCTCTTAGGACTGCCTTTGCTGCTTCCCAAGGATTTTGAACAGTTGTGTTGTCATTTCCATTTGTTTCCATGAATTTTTTAAATTCTTCTTTAATTTCCTGGTTGACCCATTCATTCTTTAGTAGGATGCTCTTTAGCCTCCACGTATTTGAGTTCTTTCTGACTTTCCTCTTGCGACTGAGTTCTAGTTTCAAAGCATTGTTGTCCGAAAATATGCAGGGAATGATCCCAATCTTTTGGTACTGGTTGAGTACCTGATTTGTGACCTAGGATATGATCTATTCTGGAGAATGTTCCATGCACACTAGAGAAGAAAGTTTATTCTGTTGCATTGGGATGGAATGTTCTGGGTATACCTTTGAAGTCCATTTGGTCCAGTGTGTCATTTAAAATCTTTATTTCCTTGTTGATCTTTTGCTTAGATGGTCCATTTCAGTGAGGGGGCTGTTAAAGTCCCCCACTATTATTGTATTGTTGTTGATGTGTTTCTTTGCTTTTGTTTTTAATTGGCTTATATAATTGGCTGCTCCCATGTTAGGGGCATAGATATTTACAATTGTTAGATCTTCTTGTTGGATAGACCCTTTAAGTAGGATATAGTGTCCTTCCTCATCTCTTATTATAGTCTTTGGTTGAAAATCTAATTTGTCTGATATAAGGATTGCCACCCCAGCTTTCTTTTGGTGTCCATTAGCATGGTAAATGATTTTCCACCCCCTCACTTTCAATCTGGGGGTGTCTTTCGGTCTAAAATGAGTCTCTTGCAGACAGCATATTGATGGGTCTTGTTTTTTTATCCAATCTGATGGCCTGTGTCTTTTGATTGGGGCTTTTAGCCCATTTACATTCAGGGTAACTATTGAAAGATATGAATTTAATGCCATTCTATTGCCTGTAAGGTGACTGTTACTGTATATTGTCTCTGTTCCTTTCTGATCTATGTTGCTTTTAGGCTCTCTCTTTGCTTAGAGGACCCCTTTCAATATTTCTTGGAGGGCTGGTTTCGTGTTTGCAAATTCCTTTAGTTGGTGTTTGTCCTGGAAGCTTTTTTTCTCTTCTATTTTCAATGACAGCCTAGCTGGATATAGTATTCTTGGCTGCATATTTTTCTTGTTTAGTACTCTGAAGATATCATGCCAGTCCTTTCTGGCCTGCCAGGTCTCTGTGGATAGGTCTGTTGCCAATCTAATGTTTCTACCATTGTAGGTTACAAATCTCTTGTCCTGAGCTGCTTTCAGGATTTTCTCTTTGTCTCTGAGACTCGTAAGTTTTACTGTTAGATGTCGGGGTGTTGACCTATTTTTACTGATTTTGAGGGGGCCTGTACCTCCTGGATTTTCATGCCTGTTTCCTTCCCCAAATTAGGGAAGTGTTATGCTATAATTTGCTCCAATATACCTTCTGCCCCTCTCTCTCTTTCTTCTTCTTTTGGGATCCCAATTATTCTAATATTATTTCATCTTATGGTATCACTTGTCTCTCGAATTCTGCCCTCGTGATCCAGTAGCTGTTTATCTCTCTCTCAGCTTCTTTATTTTCCATCATTTGGTCTTCGATATCACTAATTCTCTCTTCTGCCTCATTTATCCTAGCAGTTAGAGCCTCCATTTTTTATTGCACCTCATTAATAGCCTTTTTGATTTTGACTTGGTTAGATTTTAGTTCTTTTATTTCTCCAGAAAGGATTTCTCTAATATCTTCCATGCTTTTTTCAAGCCCAGCTAGTATCTTTAAAAATCATCATTCTGAACTCTAGTTCTGACATCTTACTAATGTCCATATTGATTAGATCCCTGGCAATTGGTACTGCCTCTTGTTCTTTTTTTTGAGGTGATTTTTTTCCATCTTGTCATTTTGTCCAGAGGAGAATAGATGAATGAGAGAACAAAATGCTAACATAGTAACAACGACCCCAGAAAAATATACACTAAACAAATCAGAAGAGACCTGAAACCAGGAGAAAGGAAAGGGAAAGAAAGAAAAAAGAGAAAAAAAGAAAAAGAAAAAGATAAAAACAAACAAACAACAACAACAAAAAACAGAATATGATCAAATATGATCAGGCTGGTGCATAGATCAGTGCCACATACTAGATTTTGGGTGTATTTTGGTCTGTTAGAAGAAAGTGCCTCCCAAAATTTTAAAGAAAGAAAAACTTATATATGTACAGAAATAAGGGTTAATATGATGAAGGGATGGAATATGACTATAAAGATGAAAATTATAAAAGATTTTATAAAAGGAATTGATAAGAAGTTGGTTGAAAAAAGAAAAAAGAGGATTTAAAAAAGGGGAAAAAAAGGGAGAGGATATGATCAGGCAGGAGACTAGAACAAAGCCATACACTAGAGATTTAGGTATAGTTTGGTCTGTTAGAAGAGACTGTATCCCAAAATTTTAAAGGGAGAACAACATATATATGTGTGTATATATATATATATATATATATATATATCTTCTTCTTATTATATATATATATACCAAAAATAAGCTTAACTACTATGAAGGGATAGCATATGACTCGAAAAATGAAAAATAAAAAAGAAAAGATGTTTTAAAAAAGGGATTGATAACATGTTGGTTGAAAAAGGGAAAAAGGAAAATTCAGAAAAAAAAAGAAAAAGAAAGTTAAAAAAAAATTAACTTTGAAAGACTAAAGAATCATGGAAAAAAAGCCATGACTTCTACGTGCAGTATTCCCCTAGCGCTGGAGTTCTGCCATTCTCATTGATCAGTAAACTTGGTCTTGGCTGGCTGTTCTTGACGATCTTCTGGGGGAGGGGCCTGTTGCCATGGTTCCCATATGTCTTTGCAGGAGGCGGAATTGCCCCGCCCTTGCTGGTCCCGCTAAGTAATCCACTCGGGTTTGCTCTTGGGAGCTTTTGTTCCCTGCAAGCTTTCCATACAGCTTCAGAGAATGAGAGTGAAAATGGCGGCCTCCCAATCTCTGCCCTGGAGGAGCCAAGAGCTCAGGGCCCCACTCCTCAGTGCACCCCCAGAGAAAAGCAGTCAATCACTCTTGTCTCCCCTGGCTCCGGCCGCACTCCGTGCTCACCCGGCCTGTGACCGAACATTTCTATCTCTGGCACCTGACGTGGTATGGAGTCTCCAAACCCAGCAGATCCCTGCGGTGCGCTCCCGTGCCGCTCCTCCTGGGGTAGGAAGGGGAGTCTCCCCGATCTGCCACTTGTTTGGTCCCTACTGGAGGAGCAATGGCCCAACTGTGGTGCAGAATACAGTTTATGGCAACTTGAAACTGAGAGCCCGCTCCTCAGCTCCGTCTCTGCAGCTGGCTTCCCCACTCCGATACCTGGGAGCTCTGCCGCACTCAGTCACCCCTGGTCTTTCTGTGACCCCAAGGGTCCTGAGACCACACTGTCCCAGCAAGTGTTCCACCCCCTCTTAGCCCCGCTATCTTCCCGAATATTGCCTTGGATTCACTTCTCCACACGTCCTACCTTCCAGAAAATTGTCTCTTTTCTGTTCAGAGAGTTGCTGCTATTCTTTTCTTCGAACTCCTGTTGAGTTCGTAGGTGTTCAGAATGGTCTGATCCCTATCTAGCTGAATTCCTGGGACCAGATGAAATTTAGGTCACCTACTCCTCCACCATCTTGCTCCTACCCCTCTTGCTTCTATTTTTGCTAGGACCTACACCCCACCTTACACGTGCCTTATAAAACAGAGAGTGTATGTCCTCTTTGTAAAAGTCAAGGATTTAATGATTTTTTTTTTTTTTTTTGAGACTTCCAGCACAATACATAACATCTAAGGAATGACTAGGTGGGGTTGTCATGAATGCTTCCTGAGACCACTGACTCATCAAGACCCTTGGCTCCAGAGCGTAAGTGACTTATGGAGAGCACCTAGACCCTCATCTTTGTTCCTGGATGCTTGAGAAGACACTGTGCACCAGATCACAACCCCCAATAAAAACCCCAGGCCCCAAGCAAAGACAAAATTCACTTTTCTTTCCTTTCTGAGGTTCTCAGATGCTCTGTCTCTACACTCTTTCTCTCTCTTAATAAACTGCTCTCACTTCCTCTCAGCTCACGTTTGATTTCTATCCAGTGCACAAAGTCAAGGACCTTATTGGCTGGTCCTGTGGGACCCCCCTGGGTCCTCAGACCCAGCCAGCCTGCATCAACTTCAGATGTGACTTCAGTGTCCCTCTCAACATCTGCCTTTACCAACAATGTCTCTAGAACTATGCCTAGTACCTAGTAAACACTGAACACATTTAATCGAGTGAGTGAATTAACTTAGCACACAATGAAATCTATTTTTGTTCTCTGATAACAATCAAAATAAGTAACGGGAATTTACAAGATAAAGAGATAGAAAGAAAAGATCTTGGGAAAAATGTAGAATAAAATTTATCTGATTTTAAATGTAGTGCAGTTTCTAAGTAGGGAAGCCTTAGGAGAAATCAGAAATGAAAAGAAATAAATACATTGGATTACTTGAATTCAAAATTGTCGCACTTCAAACAATACTAAAAAGTTTAAAAGCAGACATATACAGAGAATATTTGCATAGATTAAATAGATTGCATGAGTTACATAGATCTAACAACTTTATATAATTGTATGCATATTGTTAAAACACTAAGATAATAAAAAATTGCAAAGTTCATAAACAGTTCATAAGCAGGTAAACCACCAGTAAATATGTGAGAAAGTATTCAATCTCAGTAATCAAAGAAATGAAAACAATACTAATAATCTTATAATGAATAAAAATAGCAAGGTTTTTAAAAAAGTTTACATTAAGATTGGCTTCATGTGGTCAAAAATATTTTAAACAAAGATATGCTGCAAAAGGAACTATTAATTGATACATTTTCTGGGAGGCAAATTGGCAATTCAGATCAAGGACATAAAATATTCGTACCTTTTTTCAATAATTTCTCTTCTAGGAATCCATCCATAGAAAGTAGTCTAGAACTCAAGAAAACATTTGCAAAGATAATTATCTGTAGATAATATAGTTGGTAGAGCATATAACTCTTGACTTCAGGGTCCTGAATTTGACCCCATGTTGGGTGTAGAGATTACTTAAATAAATAAATAAACTTAAAACAAAGACAACAACAAAACAAAGATGATTATCACAAAATTAGTTATTGTAAAAAAAGTAGAAACAAACTAAATGCCGAACTATTTGGAAATAGTTCAGCAAATTATAGTATAAATGGTATATAAAAAATAGTATAGGGGCGCCTGGGTGGCTCAGTTGGTTAAGCGTCTGCCTTCGGCTCAGGTCATGATCTCAGGGTCTTGGGATCCAGCCCCACATTGAGCTCCCTGCTCGGCAGGAAGCCTACTTCTCCCTCTCCCACTCCCCCGGCTTGTGTTCGCTCTCTTGCTATGTCTCTATCTGTCAAATAAATAAATAAAATCTTAAATAAAAAGAATAGAACATTGCAATATAATGATTTATAAGAAATATATAGTTAGTCATTCAGAAAACCAAAATATATTTCTCAAATATATTTGGTCTCCAACCACAGTTTCTGAAAATGCTTCAGAGCCATAAAGTTGAAATGGGTGTCAAGAATGAAGGTGACTTTTGGACCTAACCCAAGGTCAAAGTCAAGGATTAGTTGCCAGGAGGACCAAACGTGTAATTAAAGGATTGAAACTCTCAGTCCCATTCCCCAATGTCAGGGGAAGGAGCTGGAGATTGAATCAGTCAATGGGCAATGACTTAGGCAATTATGACTATGTAATGAAGCCTCCAGAAAAACCTAAGACAGTTTTTTGGTCCTTTATTTCAGAGAGCTTCCTGGTTGGTAAACAGGTGGAGCTTTGGGGAGAGTGGCATGCCCAGAGTGGGCATGGAAGCTCCCCACCCTTTCCTCATACCTTGCCCTATGGATCTCTTCATTTAGCTGTTGATTTGTGTCTTTTATCATATCCTCCAATAAACTGGTAAACGTAAGTATTTTCCTGAGTTCTGTGAGCCGCTCTAGCAAATTAATCAAATTTTAGGAGGAGGTTGTTGGAACCTCCAATTTGTAACAGGTTGGTCAAAAGCACAGGTAACAGCTTGAGACAAGTGTCTGAAGGGTTGGGAATGGGGATATAGTCTTGTGGGACTGAGCCCTCAACCTGTGAAATCTGATGCTATTTCCGGATAGATAGGATCAGACATTTTTTAAAAATATTATTTATTTGACAGAGAGAGATAGAGCGAGAGAGGGAACACAAGCAGGGGGAGAGGGAGAAGCAGTCTCCCAGCCGATCAGGGAGCCCAATGTGGGGCTCAATCCCAGGACCCTGGGACCATGACCTGAGCCGAAGGCAGACACCCAAAGACTGAGCCACTCAGGCGCCCCAAGACTTTTTTTTTTTTTTTTAAGATTTTATTTATTTATTTGACAGAGAGAGCACAAGCAGGGTGGAGTGGCAGGCAGAAGCTGGCTTCTGGCTGAGCAGGGAGCCGGACAAGGGGCTTGATCCCAGGACCCCAGGATCATGACCCAAGCTGAAGGCAGATGCTAACCATCGGTTACTGACTGAGCCACCCAGGTGCCCCTAGATAGGATCAGACTTGAGTTGAATTTTCGGACTGCCTGCTGGTGTCCAAGAATTGCTTGGTGTTGTGGGTGGGAGGAACACACCTCCATGCTGGAATTGGGTCCAGAATCTCAAAAAGAAATATTAAGCAAACATTAGAACTAGTTGTTTAGCTTGGAAACTTCAGAAAGGGACCCTGAAGAAAGCTTTCATGTGGAAGAAGGTTATTAGGAAGAATTCTCATGAAAAATCAGGATAGCAGGAAGGATGGCAAATGAGCAATCCCGAAGGAACTTTTGCTCACTCAGAAGAGCTCTGGAAAAAGTGTAGATCATACTCAGAGTTGTTCCCATAAGGAGGAAGAGAGCTGGCATATTTATATCACTACTCCACGGAGTCATTAATTAAGGGTTTGTTTGAAGGGTGTAAAGTCCCAGAAACTTCCCTGTCCTCTGTGCAAACAGCAAAATGGCCACAGCAGCCCGAGTCCCAGGTATTGGCTACCACAGCAGTGAAGCACAGCAGCAGCCCGGGGTGGGGGGTGGGGGGCAAGGGGGGAAGGAAAATGGCAAAGGTTTCCCAGCAAATACGCACGGGGCGGTGACATATCTGCTAACCTGTGTTCGTAAAGAACAGACCATGATATGTTGAATGCTAAATGAGAAAAAAACAAAAAGGTATAAAATACTGTATAAGGGGACCAGATTTGCACCACAGCCTGAAATAACTAAAAAACTGAACAAAATACATGACACAATGGTTCAGCCATAAGGCATCTGGAAAGAGTGCTTCTAGAGAGAGAGAAAAAACAAAAGAGGTAATGACTGCTGTCACTACTGTCTGGCCAGAAGGCTGCCGCATAGAGAAGGAGGAGCCCAGGTGGAGCACGGCCATCTCCCCAACAGGAGACAAAAAACTCCGGCAGATTGAAGAGACATTCTGTGTGAGGGAAAGTTGGTAAAGGGTACATGAGAACGATTTTTGCAATTTTTCTGTTAGTCTAAAATTACTTCAAAGTAAAAAGTGTTAAAAATGCCCAAAAGGGAAAATATAAACTGTGAGAATGCTAATCAAAATAAAGATGGAGTGGTGATGTTAATAATAGAGAAAGGAGATTTTATTTTACTTTTTAATTTTTTTAGAGAAAGTCGATTTTAGAGAAAAAATATTATCAAGAAGAAAGACGATCATTTCATAATGATAAAGGGGTCCATTTATCAAGAGGACCAATAATCGAAAATGATTATGTGCCTAATAGTAGACCTTCTAAATACATGAAGCAAAAACTAATAGAACAAGGAGAAATAGACCAATCCACAACTACAGTTGGAGACTTCAACACTTTTTTCCTGGTACTTGATGAAAGAAGTAGCCAGATAATCTGTAAGGATATAAAAGACCTGAACAACATTATTAACCAAGACCTAATTGACATTTATAGAACATTCCACTCAACAACAGAATCACATTCTTTTTAAGTGCTCATGGACCATTTACCAAAATGGACCTAATTCTGAGATATAAATGAGTCTCAGTACATTTAAAACACACCACATACATACCATTTCTACTTGCTGGTGGAGTGCTGTTGTACATGTTAACTTTATGGCTTGGTGGGTCAGATAACATCCAGTTCATGACAGGTAGCTTCTGCTGTTTCCTACTAACAGGTATGGAGAAAAAGCACGTGCCAAATCAATAGCTGCATATCTGACATCAGGGGATGTGTTAATTTGCTCAACAATTTGAACCCATACAGGTATAGCAGCTATAGTCAGTCACCACCTGGTTAAAGCTTATAAAATCAACTGTTATGCTCCAGTATCCATCTGTCTTCAGCATAGACCAAATAAGTGAGTTGAATGGGAATTTCATGGAATTGCCACACTTGCATCCTTGATATTGGCACACATCTCTGCAGTCCCTTCATGGATGCAATATTGCTTTGGTTTACTATTTTCCCAGTTAGAGGCAGTTCTAGAGGCTTCCACTTGGCCTTTCCCACCGTAATAGTCCTCACTCCACAGGTCAAGGAGCCAGTGTGGGGAGTCGCCTGCTGCTAAATTATATCTATTCCAATTATGCATCACAGAACTGGAAAAATAGCCACAGGATGGGTTCAAGGACCCACGGACCCACTGTAAGAGGGAACTGAGCTAAAGTCCCCAGACTACCTGACCTCCATAAGCCCCTCCTCCAACAGGTGAATCACAGTGATATTTCAGGTCTTCTAGAATAAGTGTGTCAGTTCAGAGCCAGTGTCCAGTAGTCCCTAAAAGTTCCATTATTTTCTTTCCTCAATGCCCAATTACCCTGGTAAAAGCCTGGAGGTCCTTTGAGTGAAGGCTTGAAGAAAGATTATAAAGTTTTGGTGGTGCACAGGGACTCAAGGGGACTCAGTGTCTTCTCTATTCAACAGGTTCTGGGTCTAAAAATTGATCAAGTCCAGGAATTGGTTGAGAAGCCATGACTCTATTTTTATGATTCAGGTTACACTTTTGCTACTTGACCTAAAACTTTTCTGTTGTGATAGATCAAGTGAAAATTTAGCAGGCTTCCTATATATCTCACTTCTTGGAACACCATGATCAACCAGCCAATGCCATGGTTTTGTGCAAGTCAGACTATTCTGATTGCTGCTTAACTGCTATCCATTATGGTAACCATGCCCACTTTGCCTTTGGTGGTTGAATGTTGCCATTTGGACCTTGCTACCCCAGGATCCAATTACTCCCATTGCATTTAGGTTTCCTGATTCAGTGACTGTAGTCCCCACTCTAAGGACTTGCCTACAAAGAAGAGTGATTACAGAGCTCTTTAAGGATGCTAGGGCTCTATTCACAATTTTTTTTTCTCAGAGTAGTGGTGAAAGGTATCTTCTGGACTCTGGTATGTCACCTGGACTCTCAGAGTGGGTAAGTCTTAACTGACAAATCCACTAATTTGACAAATCTGCATTCCAAACTTCCTAAGTGTTTGAATCCCTCCCTCTACATTTAAGCAAGGTGGGCCAAGTATTTCTAGTTTGCTCATAGTAGGCCACTTTTTGGTCCATGTTTCATCCAATCAACTAAAAGTGTTAGAACCCTTTCCAACTCCCTGAGCTACAATGTTAAATCCAAGATCTCTGCTTAGTAAGCCCATATTGATAATATCAACCTGATCCAGCTCTGCTTCTTCCATCATTATGCCATGCCCTCAGTATCCATTCCCATACATATTTTCCAGATTTTAGTCCATATAAATTAGAAAAGTCACATAATTCTTTTGGAGTATAGCACACCTCCTCATAGGTCACATTTTGTATCTCATCCTTAGGGACCTTCTGGAATTTGAGTCTAGTTATAGGTCTAGAAGCACAGAGGGGCAGTAGATGTGGGTCCTAAGGAGAATCAGCTTTGTATTGCATAGCCTTACAGTTTCCTCAGGCAATGCAGAATTAATTCCCTCCAATGGGGAGTAAGAGGGAGTTGGAGAAGCCAATACCACTGGGAGTGAGGAGGCCACTCCCACTGGGAAAGAAGACTAGCCAGAATTTAGAGGCTCAATGTCCCTAGCCTCATCAGGCTCTTCCAACAGGTCCCCATTCCAATTTACAAGATTCTATTCTTTCCCAATCAATGCCCTCAGTTGAACAGTAGACACCCTGTAGAGCTGGGAGTTCCACTAGTGTAATTCAGCCAACTGCAGGATGAAATTCTGTGATTTTCAACAATCTCAGCTCTGAGGCTCCAGGAGATAAGGGTCTCCTTTAGGGCACACACAGAAGTGTTTAGGTCATTGATGTGACACTTGAACTGAGAATTTACATCCCTGAATTCATCCTTTCTTTCATCACTTTCTCTAGCAAAGTTAGGAGAAACCAACCAACCTCATTAAATTCACTGGATTTCCAAAAACATTTGAAAGTATCATATATGCAGTCACCAAGCTCCTTATTCTTAAAGTGGTTGATTAGAATATCTAACGAAGATATTTTGCATATCTCTATTGCCAGATCTTGCCAGGGACTATCAACGCTCTCTTCACTACTGGTCATTACCATTTTTCAATCTAATGAGATTAGAGAACCAATTTCAGAAACCTCACAACTACTCTTCCTTAAAATTGTGGTCCTCTAGATCTACTCTTGGTACCAAAATCTGAACTAGTCAGGGTTCTCCAGAGAAAGAATACCAAAAGTATATATATATACATATATATACTTTTCTATAGAAAGAGGTGTCTCATGTGATTAGGGAAACTGAGTTCAAGATCTGCAATCAGCAAGCTGGAGACCCAGAAGAACTGAGGGTAAATTTCCAGTCTGAGTCCAGAGGCCTGTGATCCAGGGAAGCAGTTGATGTAGGTCTCAAGCTGAGTTTGAGTCCAAAGGTAGAAGACTGATGTTTTGGTTCGAAGACCTTAAGGCCAAGAGTAAGAATTCTTTCTTACTCAGCCTTTTATTCTATTCAGGCCTTTCATGGATTAGATAGGGGAAGGGAAATCTGTTTTATTAAGTCTACCAATTTAGATGTTAATTTCATCCGGAAACACCCTCACAGACACAACCAGAAATGTTTAATCAAATATCTGTGTACCTTGTGACCCAATCATGTTGACACATAAAATTAACTATCACATGGAGGATGGAGAAGAAAAGAATCAAGGACAACTCTCTGTTTTATATCATAGTACCTTGCATTAATGGTGGTTCCATAAATTTGTGAGTCATTGTCCTGGTAAGAATTTCAGTGCTGGACATGTTTTCTGGAGTATGTGTGGAACATCCAATTGTAAATATATGGCTTTAGATCTGGATTAGAGATATAGAGTTGACAGCTATCAGTATATAAGCTTTAGGAGTGAATGAAATTCCCCAGATAAAGTGTGTATAATGAGAAAGAATAGAGTGTGAAGGATGGAACCCTGGAGGATTATTAACATGAAAGGACAGGAGAAAGTCAAGGGCATAGAGGCAACACAGTTTAGACAGAATGAGACCAGGAACCCAAGGCAGGAGTTTAAAGAATGAAGGAAAGGAAAACTATTATCCACTATAGAGAGGTCAAAGTTGGTAAATACTGAAAATTGTCCAATAGAAATAACAAATAGGAGGTTTGCGTTATCTTCAGGGAGAAAAGTTGCAGAGGTGGGATGGCCTGAGAAGTGACTGAGAGCAAAGGAGAAAGAGACATGAAATGTACACTTTCTCTACCAGTAGCTTGGACTGTTGGAAAGTGAGGAGATAACCCAGGTGGTTAAAGAATGTTTTTCTAAAATGCTGAAGGGCAACTCAGTGATGGGAAGAGGAAAGATAGGGAACAAGGTCCCTGAAGAAGAACGGGATCCAGAAAAATGGGATCCAAAACACATGAAAAGTCTGATTTTGACATGCTGGAGCCACTGCCCATTCATTCTTTTCTGGTCCAAATAAACATAGGGAGAGTTGTCATTAGAATTCTAAACTGTACTCTATTTTAGGTAATGAATCGCAATTTCTCTATTTTAGATGTTATTTTTTTATATAAGCTTAGGACATTGCTTAATTTCATGATTTCAAGAAGTATCTATATCCAAATGGAATAATATATTTGAAATTACTGTAAAAAGCTGTATAACTGCCAGCAGTAAAGTCATTGGGAATGATCTGAAAGAAATGTAATTTTTGTCCTTTATTCTTTATCTAAATAATAATAATAGGTCCCAGGGCACATATTTCTTTCATAAGAGATTCATGAAATCCCTCTTTCTTGCCTTTCCTTCTTTTTCTTTAAAAACCAAAACCAAACCAAACCAAAACAAAACCCTCCCAAATCTCTCCTTTGCTTTCTATCTCATGGTCCACTTTCTCTGCACTACTCAAATGATCTATTAATTGTTCGCTGTTTGCTAGTTTCTGCTCCTTGAATATATCCCCAACCTGTAGCCTAAATTTAATTCACCTGAAACACTGATTACAATTTCACTATTCTTTTTTTTTTTTTTTAAGATTTTATTTATTTGACAGAGAGAGAGATGGCAAGAGAGGGAATACAAACAGGGTAAGTGGGAGAGGGAGAAGCAGGCTTCTTGCCGAGCAGGGAGCCCGATGAGGGGCTTGATCCCAGGACCCTGGGATCATGACCTGGGCCGAATGCAGACGCTTAATGACTGAGCCACCCAGGCACCCCACAACTTCACTATTCTATCCAAAATCCTTCAATGGCTTCCCCAATCATTTCCCTGCATTAAACACAGAACAAAGTCCATATTTCTTCGCCTGGAATTTGAGGCAATCCATAATCTTGTCCCCACTTTTCAACCTTCCCTTTAAGATCTACTTAACACCTACCTATGTTCCACCAATGTCACACTGATGTGTTCTTTTGTTTCTTGAAAGTCATCCAGATTGGCCATGTAAAAACAAAACAAAACAAAGCAAAACAAAATTTAATGGAGTAAATTTGAAGATCTAATTGACTTTATTAATAGATTCGTGTATCAGAAGGCATTCCATCTAGCAAGTAGAGGAGCTTTGAGGAATTGTACAAAATGGAAGGTTTTTATAGGAAGGGTGGGACAAGAAGTTATTAGCAAAATAAAAGAAGGGATTGTTCCAGGCAAGGTCACCTTCCCTAACAGGGAAGGGCAGAAGGATTTATTAGATGGATTACCTCATCTTCCTTTGGGTGATAGAGAGAGCCCATAACAGATTACCTCATTGGTGCTGACCACAAAATTCTAAATTGACTGGCTTAAAATTCTACTCCTGGAGAAGCTGAAATTTCAGTTAAGTCCTCATTTACTGTTCTAGGGTCAAATGACTCCACCTCAGGCTTGTGGGTTTCTTTTTAATAGTCATACACTGTTATAAGTGTTGTGCACTGCACAACCCCAAGAGACTGCAATGTGATTGGTGCCCACTAGGGCTGTGCAGCTCACAACCCACATAAAGGGAAATGTTGACCCCTATTTCACAGTAGAAACATAATTCCAAAGGCTGAACTCCAATTTTATCATGACCTGCAGCTGGATTTCCCTCTCAATTCTTCTTTAAACCTACATATAGTGAAAATTAGAACTAGATCAAATTCAAACTCAGAGACCCAGTATTCAAAATCTGCTTTAAGCTAACTTCACTATAACCATTTCACTTCATTCTCAACACGAATTCTCCATTATAACTGAGCTGTTGTCTACAATTATGTCTCTACAAATAGAATGCCTACCTCTAGACCACTTAATTTTCTTTCCTTCTACCCTAATTTCTTCCTACCCTCTTCTAACAACTCAAAAACAGTCTTTCACTGAACAGAACAGTTTTCCCAACCACTATAAAACCTTCAAAGGTCATTCTATTCCACAATCATCCTGTCTTTCCTGAGTTATTATTATTATTAAGATTTTATTTCTTTATTTTGGAGAGAGAGAGTGGGTGCATGAGTGGGGGGAGGGGCAGAGGGAGAGAATCTTCAAGCCAACTCCACATTCAGCGTGGAGCCCCACAAGGGGCTCGATCTCACAACCCCAGTATCAGGACCTGAGCCGAAACCAGAGTTGGATGCTTAACGGACTGAGCTACCCAGGTGCCCTTCTTGAGTTATTATTAAAGTTATCATCTGTGTTGCAATTTTTAAAAAAGATTTTGTTTATTTATTTGAGAGAGAGAGAGAACACAGAGGGAGAGGGTGAGGGAGAAGCAGACCCCCAGCTGAGCAGAGAGCCCCATGCTGGGCTGGATCCTAGGTCCCTGAGATCATGACCTGAACAAAAGCAGACGCTTAAACATTTGAGCCACCCAGGCAACCCCTGTGTTGCAATTTTTAACATTTGGTTGATACCATGTCTTATATTCATTTATTTGTCATGCATCAATTTTTTTTTTAACCACCAACTAGACTACATTTCCTCAGTGGTTGAGTTTGGCTTTTATATCATTTGTGTCTCTTGAGCATAATACACAGTTGTATAATATATTCTTGCTGATTTGATATTTTCACTACAATTTAAAAAATGGTAAGGCTAACCCTTATGTTAGTCTGTAAGATTCTTAGGAAGTTAATTTGTAATTTTGTAGTGTAATTTAACAGTTTTTTAATGTCCAGAGTGCTGTCTTATCATTTGTCTTTGAGTTCCATTAAAAACTATGCTTTCTTTCTCTATCTGGTGTAACTTTATGAAACCCAGGAAGAGCCAATAGTTCTCTTCCCTGGGGTATGTGACCTGAGGTTGTATGTGCCTTTCTTGAAAACCATGTGGAAAATATCTCCTTGAAAAATGAAGACAAAGAGATATAGAAAAAGCAGAGAGTTAAGGAGAGATAACAGTAATGACATTCTTTGAGCCCCTCAATCCTTTTATACATGAAGTCAGCTGCATCCCTGGATTGGCCATTTATATGAGTCAATACATTCCTCTTTTAGAAACTAAGCCAGTGTGAGTTAGGTTTCTGTTATTTTGCCACCGATAAGTGACCTGCTGCATACATATGTAATATCACTGGATCATCTTGCATTTTGTATATGTAAAGCACCGTGTTGGGTATTGTGAGTGATAGTCCTATGAGAAATTAACTCCCATTCTGCCTTTAAGGTACTTTACAATATAGTAAGAGAGATAAGATGGATACAGATAACAATACAACACCGTATGTGACGGATGCCACATGGGAAGTACAAAGGACTACAGAAGTTCAGATAAAGGACCAATCTCTTATTTGGAGGGATCACAGAGGCTTCACAGAGAAGATTACATTAGAAATGGCCCAAGATCAGTGCAAGGCTTTCTTAAGGAATGATGAAATGTCTAATAATGTGAGAGTATAGGTTTGTATAGCAAGGGTTGGAAACTAAATTGGAAAGACAAATTGGGGTCAAAGAGGGGATAAAGTCAAAAATGCTAAGACAATGAATATGAGCTTCGTTAGGAAAAAGGGAGCCAAAATCCTGGACAGGATTTTGAACAGGATCAAAGTTTTGTAAAATATACCTAGTATTCAAAAAAGAAAAGTGAAGTTAGTCTACAATGCAGGAATTTGGGAAAGGAGGGTTTGATGGTATGAATTGTAAACTTTGTAAATCTCTTTTTGTTCATAATGTTTTCTTAAATATAATTATCAACATCTAGCAACAAAACATACTTCTAGCAAACTATATCCAAGTGTGTGAATGGGTTTTAATTAGAATTTCTCTTCTAGATATTTTAATTATTTATAGTATCTGTAGTCTTCAAAGATTAACTCTTTGCCCAAATTATATAATAATCATTACTATGACTGAGTTTGAATTATTTTTTTAGTATTTTAAAACATGATGTTTAGAACCTTCTATTATCCACTTAATTCAAGGGTGATGATGATTACATTTACTTGGAATAGGCATAGGCTTGAAGATAGCATTCTTTGGGTTGTATTGCTCAAGGTATTTTTGGAGAATAGATAATCTTATTCCTTTGTCCTTTATCAAGTTACACAAGGCTTGCTTTGCATTGCACACACATGCTTGGAGAGGAGATCAGAAAAGTTCTCTTTCACCAAGTTGTGGGCAGAAAATGACATACTGTGCAGCGCAAGCCAAGTAAAGAAGCAAACTTCCCACAGAATCACAAGATAGCCCCATCTGTAATTCGGTGTAGCTACAGTCGCGTGCCAAGTCTTTGCTCTGGAGGAGTTATATAGGACTCTTTCCCAGAACTTCTGAGAACGCATCATGTCAGGGCCCCAGTTAATGGTCCTGAGGCCAAGTATCTGACGACCGCTGGCCTTCAGCTCAGAAGTCCTTTTACTTAGTAGCTGTCTGGCTTGCCACAATTCATGTAGAAGAGGCTGTTCAGCTCTTCGGTGAGGAAACATCCTAATCCAAAAGACCAGGATGCACTCTAATAATCTTGAGACTGGTAACGAATTAAATTATGTTTTGTTTGCCCTACCAGTAAAGTCATGCAAACTTGTTATGCACTTTGGAAGGATTTCCACTTAAAATGTGTCAAAATAAAAAATTTTATGTGGAAAGAATAATTGTCTGATACCTGAGAAAAAAATAGCTCCTTGGCGAGTGACCAGATACAAACCACCAGATAGGCATTTCTTTACTGAATCTATATTGCAAGCAGAAAATCTCAACCAGTTTCATATTTGATCATCTCCAGGGAGCCATCATATTTGATTACAGTTTAGTAAATGACATATCATATACTTCTGATTCTAATCTGTGCGACTGACCAGAGACAGGCTAGTTCACCCCAGGATAGACTGGGACTATCAGAAAAAGCTGAAGAAGGTGTAAAATTTTAGAGATGGGGATGGGGGGTGGTGGTGGTGGTGGTGGTCGGGGGTGGGGGGCCCTGAGATGGAAGGCTGTTTCTTTGGGCAGCCCTTACAGGAAATACTGGCTTTATTGTTGAGAGCATGCCTAAAGGGCTTCTTCCTTTTGTTTACTTCTTTTCATTCCTATGGACTCCTCTGTGAGTATTAATAAATTACTCTTTGCTTAAGCACTCCAGGTAAGAGCCTATTCTCCCCATAGCTGGGAACAATGCCACCGCTACCACAAGATGAAACAGGCATGCAAGATTGAGAAGTGCTGCAGTGAAGCAACATTCAGCTTTATTTTCTTTGCTCTTCAGATAATAATGACTCTGGGGAAGGAAGAGAAAACTCCAGAACTACTTTGTTCTCTTCAAAGCCCGAGCCTCAGGAGAAAAAGAAGACAAGACACTTCACGAGCCAAGGGGCCACAGCACACACTGGCCCTGTGCCTTTATTTTATTATATTAATGATATGAAGTTCAAAAATTACTTACTTAAAAAAAAAAGATGGGTAGTGGATAGGAAAAAAACCTTAATGGTGGCATTTAAATAAAAAATTTAGTTTGTTCATCTACATTTTCTTTCTTTTTTTTTTTAAGATTTTATTTATTTGAGAGAGAGAGCATGAGAGGGGAGAGAGTCAGAGGGAGAAGCAGACTCCCCGCTGAGCAGGGAGCCCGATGGGCTCCATCCCAGGACCCCAGGATCACGACCTGAGCCAAAGGCAGGTGCTTAACTGACTGAGCCACCCGAGTGCCCCTCATCTACATTTTCAATTACATTTCCCCTTGAAGAACGTGGAATTTGAATGTACAGAGGGGAGGAAAAAGTGAAATGAAAAGTCTCTGTTTTCACTATGCAATCAAAGAAATAAAATGAGTGTGTCTTTGTAATTGTTGGCTGTACACAGATGAGTGAAGAATTGCTGGGATTTGCTGTTAGCTGATGTGCTGGTTGCCAGTAAAAAAGCAAACATGAACCCTGGGGCTGTCAGTAAGAGCACTGTGGGGTGGAAGGAAGTGACTGTGATTTGCAGGGTGACGGGTCCTGGGCCACAAGGGGAACAAAGGAAAGGGAGGGGGGTTTTCCCCAGGAGCTCATTCTTCCCAGGTCAGTTTCCTCTCCAAGCTCACCCACTGCCAGGCTCCTGTCCTAACCGTGGGCTCTTCAGGTTTTGGCTTGCCCATCTCCAACGGACTCTGCACACTCCATGACCTTGAAAAAGCAATTTTGCCTCTCCTGTCCTTGGTTATGCACCTATTGTTATGAACTGAGTGTGTGTGTCCCCCAAATTTCATAGGTTGAAGCCCTTCCCGTGCCCCCACCCCATGGCTGTATTTGGAGCTAGAGCCGGTGAGGAGGTTAAATAAGGTCATTGGAGTGGGGGCCCCAATCTGATAGCACTAGTGCCCTTAGAGGAAGACACATGGGAGCTCTCTCTCTGCCCGGTGAGGACACAGAAGATGGCCATCTACAAACCAGATGTGGGCCCTCACCAGAAACGAATCTGCCAGCACCTTGATCTTGGACTTCCCAGATTCTAGGACTAAGATATGTTTGCTGTTTAAGCCACTCCATCTATGGTAGTTTGTTATAGCATCCCAAAATGACGAAGATGACTGTAAAATATGAGAAAAATGCGATAATCTTCTCTGCCTTTTTCAACACTAACATTTTGTAATTGAAATCGAAAGTTTGAAACAAATAATTGGATATCATATTTACATGTCTTCTTAGTTGAATGATAGGTGTGCGTGTGTGTCTCTAGATCCTTCTAGATCCCATTGTGATTCCTCATGATTTCTCTAAATGTCCATATTCTCCTCCATACCCCTCCATCTCTGAGTAGAATGGATTGGCCCTCAAATTATCTCTTGTTTATTTATTTATTTTTAAAAGATTTTATTTATTTGAGAGAGAGAGTGAGCGACCTAGAACAAGCAGAGGGAGTGGCAGACAGAGAGAGAGGCAGGCTGTCTGCTGAGCAAGGATCCCAATGTGGGGCTGGATCCCAGGACCCTGGTATCATGACCTGAGCTGAAGGCAGACATTTAACTGACTGAGCCACCCAGGCATCCCTCAAATTATCTCTTATTGTTCAATCATATCTTTCCCCTATTCAGACTACATTAGTCCACTTTAATTTCAGCTGGACTAGTTAACCCTATGAGAGTTGCCGTGAGGGTATTCAAGAGAAGAACCTAGAGATCAGGATATGACAGCAGAAAAGCTTCAGAAGTATGGATGATCTTAGGACCATTAAAGAATATAATTGACATGGCTTAGGTAGATATAATTATAACTCAAATATTATTCATGCCACTATATTTTCCTCATAATTTTTGGATGCTCATTAAACATGTAAACCTTGTTTGCCAGGATTCCTTCAGAGTCCATGAAATACATAACCTTTTCCTGATCAGGTAGTTTATTTTGAATTACTGCTGGCAAGGTTTGGAGCTATGATTACTTTTCTTTGAATCTTGAATAGACTTAAGAAATACAATTTAAGTTTTTTTTAAATGAAATTCATACCATGAGAAATGTTAGTTTTGATATTACAACCTTAATATGTGATATTAAAACTTAATATACTTAAAAATAACAATATTTTTAAAAGCAGCCCCAAACCCTTTTTTGAAATAAGAGAGAATATGTGCTTTTGTGTATTTATGCATACAAACACATATTATCATTATCTCTGTATTTATTCTTGTGGCTTTTTTTTTTTTTTTAGCTCTTGGGAAGAAAAAGTGAGAGTGTAAGTTATTGATCCATGAAACTGGGAAGTCTGGGTTGGGCCAGGAAACTGAGCTGCTCATTGCACATATCCAGAGCTGCATCTCTGATTCTTTCTGTATTCCAGTATACTCTAATTAGAGAATAAACCTTTGTGCAGGGAATTTCAATATAGAGAGGTTTAACATATAGTGCATGATTGGTTTCTAAAAGAAGAGGGGTCTATGTCACTTCATAAAGTTTTCATAGGAAAGTACTTATCCTTGCATGGAAAACTCTTGGTTGCTTACTTTATGAGACTGGAAAAGTCAAGTCTTCTGAATGCCAAGGAAGGGGTCTTTCAAATGGCTAGGTGGTTCCAAAGAAATTGGTTGATAATCCTGGACAGGTTTACGGAGTAGGATTTTTTATATCTTCGTCGGGCAGGTACCAGTGGCTTGACCTTTCCAATATTCAGCTGCATGACTTCAGAGATATTTAAGACTATTTATTCTCTTGTTCTAGTATACATTTTGCCAATGTAATACCAATAGCTACTTTATCTTCCTGTTATTGATATACTGATATTTCCTTTTTTTAAAAAAAGATTGTATTTATTTGAGAGAGAGAGTGTGAGGATGAGCAGAGGGAGAGGGACAGGGAGACTCTGTCTGACCATGGAGCCTGATGTGGGGCTGCATCCCAGAACCCTGAGATCATAACCTGAGCTGAAATCAGTCAGTCACTTAACCGACTGAGCCACCCAGGAGCCCTGATATACTGATATTTCTTAAATGAACCAGCTGATAATTCAACACAAATGTCCATTTTACTTCTTTGGAGAAAAAAAGGAACAATTATCAACCATCTCACTTAATTATAATACATGATAGGTGAGTTTTGGCTAAACTCTGAGAGAAGCATAACCAGGTCTGCTTTTGAATGAGTGATCAGTAAATGTGTAAATCTCTTAGAGCCTCCTGTTCCCTCTTATGATCCTCCAACAGTTTCTCCTGCCAGTCCTTTGAAACCCCAGCAAGAGCTTTTATTCATTTATTTTTACTTAATATTTACCAGTCTGACCAGAGGGAAAAGGGACACTCCTTCTCATTAATCCATCTGATCCTATTTATAATACCTTTGTTTACATTTTAAGGTGCAGATCATAAGGTACATTCACATACTTCTCATGTAATCCTCACCACCACCTCCAACAGTAGCTTATGCAGTCAGGTTATGCCTTCTCTTAACACCTGCCTTTCCTTGGCAGGATTTAGTAATGGCTTATGGGATATCCATCCATGTGCCTTGCACAGTGCTTGGCACACATTTACTGGTCAATCAGTCCTCGTCAAAGAGATGACTTGACGAATGAATACAAGTTTCTGTCCTTATTTTGTAGTTGAGAGAATTGAGACTCAAGACATCTGAGTGACCGGCCTAAATTTAAAGAATTAAAAATAGGCTGAGTCAGGACTTAAGCTCTTCTGGGCTTGGAGCTGCTAGGCTGGAGACAAAGTACCAAGAAAAATTTTAAGTAAAAACAGAATTGATGGAAGCGAAGTAGGAAGCATGAGGGTGTACTATTTCCTCGGATTGAGGTAACAAAGTACCACAAACTAGGAGGCTTAAAAAAAAAAATCTTTTTTCTCTCAGAGTTCTGGAGTCCATAAGTCAAAAATCAAGGTGTCAGCAGGGTTGATTCTTTCTCGGAGGCTCAGGGGAGAATCTGCCCTATGGGCTTCCTAGCTCGAGGTCGTCGCTGGCCATCCTTGGCCTGCTTTTCTTTGCAGCTGTGTCCCTCCAGTCTCTACCTCTGTCTTCACTTGGCTTTCTGCCTTTTGTTTTAGCTATCCTTTGTTTTCCTTATAAGGACACCAGTGATTTGGTTTAGAGTTCACCCTAATCTAGTATGACCTCGTCTTAATTTACATCTTAATTACATCTCTGAAGATCCTATTTCCAAATGAGGGCACAGGCACAGGTTTTATTATTAGGACATCTACCTATCTTTTAGGGGGACCTAATTCAACACACACAGATGTGCTTTTTTTTTTTAAAGAGACTCATATATAAATAATTTAAGTATGGCTGAATTATTTCCACGGGTAACACTTGCCATAGTACTAAGGTTATAACTTTGTTAAATCATTTAGTACAACATTTCCTCAAGTGTGTTTTTTGAATACTAGTCTGAAGGCTATTAAGAGGTACTGCCGGGGAGGGGGTGGGGGTGGGGGGATGGGTTAGCCCGGTGATGGGTACTAAAGAGGGCACGTATTGAATGGAGCACTGGGTGTTATACGCAAACAGTGAATCATGGAACACTACATCAAAAACTAATGATGTAATGTAAGGTGATTAACATAACATAACAATAAAAAAAAGAGGTACTGCCTAAGGAGAGAAAGGGTTTAATTATTAGTTTTAAGAAACGGTAGGTCAAAGGGAGTTAGTAGCCTTCTTGTCACAAGGCTCCTTGGCATGTTTAATATGCCGGAGTACAATTGAAGATAGAGTAATTTTACCGAACTTATATGACAGCAGATCATTTTTTAACTTGGGTGCTATTCTAGGGTGCATCCTTTATGAAACCCTAGCTTCACGGATAACACTACACTGGAACTGTCTGTTTACAAATTTGTCTCATTAGGTTGTTAACCTCCCGATAGGCAGAATCCACATTGCACAGATTTTTGGATCCCCAGAACTCGCTTCACATCTGGCAGCTATAGGACCCCATGGTGGTACAGGATACAAGTAAATTCTACTCCCTGGACTCGTGTGGCACAGCGGCCCTGGACTAGAGAGTGGTTTATCAGTTAGGAGCCCTTTCAGCCACATGTCACAGATCCTGGCCAACTCTTCTTTGAACACAAATGGTTTCTTTTTTCTCACATAATAAGAAATCTGGGCTGCTTCACAACCAGCCACCACTTCTGAATTCCAGGCAGGAAAGGAAAGTTCGTTCTTTCTTTCTTTCTTTCTTTCTTTCTTTCTTTCTTTCTTTCTTTCTTTC